>NC_058047.1:16937500-17227500 GCF_020085105.1 Siniperca chuatsi
TCAAGCCAAATGGGCTTAGCTAAATCTAAATTGCCTTTTTTGACCCCACAGTTCAGTGATGGGTTGTGTAGTATGTGGTCAGCATCAAGATCCGCACATTAGCCGTTGTTTGAGACTAATATGCAGGGAAACAAGCCAGAGACACGCCTGAAGTGTGTGTGTGTGTGTGTGTGTGTGTGTGTGTGTGTGTGTGTGTGTGTGAGTGTGAGAGAGAGAGAGATATTCATCACATCCATTTCCACACAAAACCAGAGGGAGCCCAAATGTTGCAGCTGCGTGACTTATGTTGCTCCAGGAGGGAGTAGTTCTGACAAATGGGGAGAAGGATGCTGGGTAAGCAAACTGAGCCGTCATCAATATCCAACATAGCAGCAAACTGCGACTTAAGCGTCATGTCTGTGACCCCTAGTGGAGCTGCTGAGAACTGCCTACTGCACAGACAGACTCATGCATGCATTCATGAGACAAATGGATAGTGTTTACAACCTGTGAAGTAATCATTTGTTTATATCTACAACAACATGTCACATTATGTCACAGTAATCATATTTATTTCACCACCATTTGCACTGTGCACCATTGCACTAATTGTCTTACTGTTTACAAATGTTACTGTTGTTGTTTTTTGTACTTTGTACTTAAAATGTATATATCTATATCACACATAGTAGCTTAATGTTTGTCTACCTTGTTGAGCTTGTTGTCCTTGTTTTTAGCCATATTTGTCTATTTCTGTATATGTACATTGAGAGCAACACAAAACCGATGTGTACACATACATGGCCAATAAAGCTGATTCTGATATCATGATGTCATTTGAAATGAATGGGCAAATATGTTGAAAGAGACATCACAATCCAACTGGAGGGATGTACAGGAGAAGAGGGATAATTAAAATAGATTTTCTTGAGAATTATTCATGCAGAGGTATAAAATAGAAAGAAAGCCTCACATATTTAAAGTTTTAAAGCTCTTTTTAGGTTTAATTTGGCACACTGGAACCCCCCTGCATGATAAAGAGACGCAGTGGCCGAGACTGAGAACTGATGAATTATTCTTCCATCTTATTCATCTCAAGCCAAAGTTTGATTTGATCCTGTGTGTTAAATTAGCATTGTTTTGCCCACCAGAGGGCATTCATAATCCACAATCTTAGTGATTCACTGCAGCTTCTTGTCTCCACAGTATGTTTTCCAAATTGGAGCAGCTGCCACTTAAGAAGCCATTAGGTAATGATGTGGGGAAATACTGTCATGTGGAGTGAAAAATCAAGCATGCCTAATCTGCAGCTGCTGGGACAGTTTTAGTAATCTGAGTAAAGTGACAAATGTGAAAATATTAAACTGATAACCTTGGAGTGGGTCTTTGAGACTTGATTTTATTATTGTTGAGAGTTTTGGGGCTTATTTCCAATGACTCTATAGAGGAAAATATAAACATAATCACTGAGTTACCTGATATTTATTCAGGTCGTCGGTTGGATCAGAGGTGTGAAGAGGTCAGGATGGCGAATTTAGGGTAAATCCAGAGGTCCCAATTTAAACCATCGACCCTCTACTCTCCTTTTGTCTGCATCACTCATGCACACAGCACACTACTTTTACTTTTCCTGGTACCCCGCCTACCAGCCTTCTGCTTGTGACTTATGTCCTTGCCCACCTCTGTGGTAAATTTACAGCTGCCTGTTGACAGTATTGATCTGTCGGGCTGCCAGTTTGTTATTATTAACACTCTTTTCATTCACTGTAATTTTGAGCCAGACTGATATATGGACTAATGGCTGGTTTAATTTAAAAAGTAAATAGCCGCAGCACCAAGCAGTCACCAAGAAATCCTTTTTCATGGCCCTCCTGCTTCCCTTTCACTGTATATTATGATGGATTTCCATCATCAAGATTTAATGTTTTTTTGTTTGTTTTTTTACTTTTTAGCTCTCTGCCTGTTAATGCAGTGTAATAGAAACATTCCTGCAGTTATTTTCACCGTAAAACTACATTTTAAGGTGTTTATTCTGCTATGTTTTCCTATTCTCAAGCTACTTTTAGCTCTTTTATATGAATTTTGACAATTGTCAATTGGCGCCAAGGGGAAGCTTGCCTGTTCTTTAACTCTCAATTTGTCAGCTCATTGACCAGAATTGTCCCATTAAATAATGTAATACCTCTATTTGTCACTAGATGGAGATAATTGCTCAGCAATTGTTTTTCCCACCACTCTTGACTTTATTCAGGGAAGGGTTGTGCAGCATTAGACAGATTTTAGGATGCATAATGTGACAGTAGTAGTAGTAGTAGTTAGTGCACATGTTAATAAGTGTTACTGATATATGACGGTCACCTTCATATATCAGTAACACTAATTAATTGGCCTTTTATTAAATATTAGATATCAGCCGTAAATGTCATCCAACTGCACCATGATGGAGGCTCTTTCTTGACAGATACATCAAAACTAAAACAGCCTGATAAACCTGCCATGACATTCAATTTTCTTTGCACAACTGATTCTTCAATTAACTGTTTAATTATGAATTTCATTCATTTATTATTTAAAAACGTAATGGTTCCCATTACCATTAGAATTTTCTGTATCATTGGTGTGTGATGTAACACATAACCTCAAGAAACAGGTAATAAAAGATACAATCTTTGACCCAAATGTAAACAAAAGTGTTGCCCCAATAATCTCGCCTGAATTAATTTACAGTTTAGTTTGTTTTTTTTTTACTTGGACATTAGACAACAACTAAATTGAAGTTATTCATGTTTCCTGATACTGTAAAAGGTTTGTTTTCATCAGCAATATTTATAAACACAGTAGTAAAACAGGCCTATGTTTTCAATTACGATCAGTTGAGAAACACTAAATGCTTATTTTCTAAAAGTCAAACTCTTCAGTTATATTTGGACATAGAAGTTCATTGGAACTTCATTTATATATGTGAATATACTTGTAATTTAAACGAGCAAAAATCATAGCTTGGGCTTTTTTAAATAAATGTAAATGCTGTTTCAGATGTTTTTCCACACCACAATTATTATTAGTGCATGAATACAACAATGCTCATCTTAACATGGACAGTGTGCTGCCAAAGACTGCATTGCAGTGTTTTTATCTGCTGCTCAATTTCTTTGGGCCTAAAACTCTGTGTAAAGCTTGTATGAATGAATTTCTCAAAATCATTTGGATAGTGTAAGACTAATCCTCTTCCAAGTCAATAAGTTCACCACAGCAGATTCAGTACATGAGGAGGAAAAAGACTGTCTGTAACTAATGTTGCAAAATCCTAAAATACCCCTCTTTATCTTTCTAAACAAAGTCACTTAAATTAATCGAGCATCTCAGACAGCTGTATATATGTCAGCATTTATGTTTGTTTTGTTAAGTGTTGCTTTGACCCCTCTAAACTTTCAATATGTCAGAAACCAGGTTAACAACATGCTTGTGGACAGGGTCATTTCTCTGGAGACAACGTCCATAACTCAGGTCCCCGTGGGGAACGATATATAGGTTATTCCCTAAAGTCTAAGGTTACAGCGACAGATTCATGGGGCTGAGAATAGGGGGGCATGTCAGTTCAGTTGCTAGGAAACAAGTAGGAGGAAGACAACACTGGATGGCAGAAATCTGGGTTGGGTAGAGAGAGTAAGACAGAGAGACAGAGTAAGAGAGACAGGCAGAGAAATCGTGCCGCAGGGTAAATGTGTTTCATCATATTTCCTTCAGGTGCTGATCAATGCCAGAAAAGAAAGCAAGAGTGCTGCTATTTCCATGATGCGTTATCACAGAGACGACTGTTAATTCTGCCAAACCCAATTGTAATTATTCCTGTTTCTATGATCAAAAACACTTTCCCGATGTAAACCCCAGAAATTCAAATGGTGGTTCTTGTACAGCTCATCATTTACATACACCCATATACACATGCAAAGCCACGCATACACACTCACACACACATACAGACACAAAAGTCCTCTCATGTTCCAACCATTACCATCTCAATGAAGCTAAATATAGTCCAATCCCTCAGCCCCTTCATCTCGCCACATCAATAGGTCTGGCTTTGTCGTCTGCCTGTCCTTCTGTGTTTGCCTTGAGTTTTTCTGTGTCATGTTGAATTCTGGGGTCTGGCCGATGGCACACTGACCCAGCACAGTGGTTATTTTTGGGGAACTTAATAGGTTTAATATGTGTTCTTGGAGATTTGAGCATCGCCTGATATACAAGCTCATAAATGAGCTAACACAACACTTGACACATACCCTCACTAAGTTAAGTAGATGTTGTTGTAGGTGAATCATTTCCAAAATAATACATTTTTAGTGGTGAAAGTGTGTTTACATTCATTACTCAAAAGTTTATATCATCAACTCAATACAGTTGTTGTTGTAGCTGTTGTTGCTCCAAGCTAATTTCCATTGGAAACAGGGAAAGTAGTCCCTGGATCCCTGGAAGGTTTTACATTTGTCAACATTGTTATGTTTTCACTCATATATAGTAATTAGTTTGTCAGACATTCAGCAACATACATCAGCTGTGTGGACAGACTGTGTGAACAGATTGTTTTTGTGCTGATGCAGTTCTCCATTTTCCACCACACTGTGATTATTGTGTTTTAAGCCATATGTTTGAATAATATGCAAAAAAGTCTGATTTCAGTCCAAGCATGATAGTATCTTTGCAAGCTCAAGAAATCAAGTTGAATTTTGTTTAAAATTGAATTTATTGGAATGATGTCTTTTGGGTGTAGCAGCAAGATGAACAACAGCTTAGCCAATGTGTTCACACCTTTAGCAGCTCATTTATGGAGTATTTTGTGGCCAGGGACAAAGACACACTGCTCTGTATAGTAAGCGCAGTTTGATCTAAGGGATGCCTTGCATCTAATTAGCAGGGCCTACCTCTCCCATTATTGCATATGTATTTTAGTTAACATCATGCAAATAACAGGAGGAAATATAAGAGATCATAATTGAGCAGGTGCAAATTTACACAGGTATGAGGGAAAGCTGTGGTGGGGGGAAAAAATGTAATCAACTGGTATTCTTCAGAGAGAGAGAGAGAGAGCATAATAAATGAACATAGCATTGGACTGTGTTAGAACACCAAACAAAGAGCAGACAGGGAGTTATGGCGCTGTGGTCATTAATCCTCAACCTGAAGTTAAATTTGATGTTCATTGAGCTGCTGCCTCACTATGGCGATGGTGAATGCACTCTTGGGACATATATAATGTATTTTCAAAAGCTCAAAAACCACTGAATGTAATCTTGAAATTTAACTTAAAAAAACAACCAACCCTCTTTATTTGTTGATTGGTTTGGTGAGATATTATCTTCATTTAGTATTTCCACTCTCTTTCTAACAATCTTTTTCTAACTTTCAGTGCAGCTCCCTTCCATGTTTTTGTGCTGCACCCACTCTGCTGTCATTGGAGTTTTTATGGATTATAAATTAAAGTTTCTCTTCCTTCTCAATATACCTGCTGGATTTGAAACTGTCCTTTGCAAACTGTGTGAAGTGAAGCTAGTAAATCCAGCAGAATGTCCAGCATCCTGTCCAATTATTTGCTCAATCCTCCTTAAATGCAATAAAGGAAAGAAAATAAAGGAAAGAGGTGCACATGACTGATTACACACAGGTTGTCCCTTGACAATAGTCAAACTGAGCTTCAAGGCTGTTGTCTGAAACGAGACAGCCTTTGTGTTACGGTTGTCCTGTTACGTTGATTGTGAATGATCAATTACTGAAAGTTAAATGAAGTTAAATAAATCCAAATGAAAGTTTACTGAATTTTGGCCTGAAACTTGCTCTAACAAATAATACATTTGGCTCAGTGAAGATAAATGTGCAGATGTTTTTGCGTCCAGCACCTTCTTGTTTTGTGGTAGTGTGCAGCAGTTTGTGGTTTTGCACTTTGAAAACTTAAAACTGACTTTTCTTTTAATTTTCAGCCACACAAATAACACATACTGTAGATGTATTAATTTCCTATTAGACATTATTTTTAGTGCTGTGTATGTGTGTGTGTGAGTGTGTGTGTGTGTTAATGAAATGCCTCTTAATTTGTTCATGCTGTATAATAAACTGCAGAATATAAAGGGTTTTTAAAAGTTTGTGGAACTTGGAAGCTGGACAACACCATCTCTACATGGATGTCTTGTTGCTATAGAGGCTAATCTGACAATGACAGGAAGAAAACAATTTTATGTTAGGTTAGTAAGTAAAAAAAATCGTTCAAGCTAACTTTACCTCCTCAAATGCACAGTTTAAAGTACAATAAATACGATTGTTGTGCCCAATCAAAGCCTTCTTGCTTCTGGATTGAGAACCAGATAACACACTATGACATGTGTAATGTTCAACCCTCCTAGATAAATGAGATAATGTAGACTGAAATTGAGAATTAAAAAGAAATACATCTAGTTACAACAGAGGTATAGTGGAATAAAAGAGATGGAGTGAAGCACTCTAAAACAATTCTGAAACTCTTTAACGTTATGTTGACGTTATGAGCCTGTGTGTGTTTTGATCTGCTCTTTTATACCTGCACATTTAAAGCCCCTCCCATGGCTGTCAACAAGTGCGTTCTCCACACTGATGAAAATGTGTTGACACATCTTACTCAGACAGACACACAGATTCCTTATCTCTCTCTGTCAGTCTGTCTCACAGCAGTGTGTAAATAATGTGTATTGTGCTGTTTGTGTTACTCACTAAACTAGCGGCCAGCACTTACACTCCTCCAATTACACTACTTGTCATTTAGTCAGTGATTAATCTTTCCTTTTTCTTTCCCTGTTTCTGTTCACCTACCTGACTTGGTTATGTGCTCCACAAAGGAACAAAATTAGAAACAGCCAGAGGTGTGTGTCAATACAAGTTTATTAGTATTTGTTCCATTCAGAATTGATATATGGGATCCAGACTGTACAAGCTTCATTCTGTTTTACCTTTGGTTTGTAGTGTTGAACAGTCCTGCAAATATATGTCCTGACTGCGCTGCTCTTGTACACGGTATATGTGGTCCTGTTGTCCTTACTGGGTTGTCATAATGTTTCTGAATCTGATATTTTTAGAAGACCACATAATATTGAGATGCACAGTAGCTTATTAATGTGTCCTCTTCTTACTCCATGTTGGACTAGGTTGCAAAAATGATGACTAATGATGATGAACCGATGATAACAAAACCCAGCAAATGCAAAATCACCAACTGTTAAACTTTGTAAATGGTTAAGTCTGTTGTAGATACAATTTATTTCTGGGTTTGTGTGGACAGAAATGGGGTAATCACTACACTGTGGCATGAAAATAGTTCAAGTTCTGACAGAAAAATCGGTATGAGCCACGTAAAAAGACATGTGAATTCAAAACGTGGGAGCATGGTGGAAAGATGTTGGCAGGTGAAGGTGGAAACTGTTCAAATGGTCACATATGACAACCAAACATGTGTCAAGTAAACACATATGCACTGAATTCATATGTGGGCTTTCACATGACTGTTTTTGTCCCTCAGGCTAAGGAGCTAATTTAGTTACAAGACTATTAAGCGAAGAGCATGATGATGACGAGGTTTCAGATACAAGCCTGCCAGGTATCTCTGTTCACACGTTCTATTTTTGAATTTAAATCTTTGTTCACACCTCAGTCCTGTGGCACTAAGTCCCATTAAAAAGAGCAGGAACTGTCATGACAGCAGGTAACCTTGGTAACCCTGTGTTCCTCGGCTAGATTTTTGCAAGCTAGACATCTCTTATAGCGAGGAGAAGATTTTCCAACATTGACAACATGTCTGCACTTTTAAAATCAATGTCAGTTTTCCACCAATATTTACCTTCTATAACTTTGTTATTGCATTTAAGTATGTTGTTTTTTCACTACGTAATCTGCTGTTTTTAATACAGTCAGCCCACAGCCCAGTCAGAAATTTTCAGCTTTTACAGTAGAATATTTTAGGGTGCCTGAAAGATCTTTACTACTTTTTGTATTTTTTACAGTCCTTTTTGAAATATCAATTTATTTTGTAGGATCTCTATCTGTAGGAGTCTACTTAGAAATGGAAATCTAATTTGGGTAACACTTTACTTTAAGTCCCAATATTTAGAATATATTATCGTATATAAACATTTAATAAATGGTTTATAACACACTATAAGGTACTTGTAAGCAGCTATAAAGACATTGTATGTGTTATTAATATACAGTATGCAGTTTGTCAGTAATTATAACTTCTCCTGTGAAGACTATTATTTATTATTAAATATTTTGTATTATTACAACTGTGGTTTACTAAATTGTCGTCCATCAAGTTTATACAGCAGCCTCCACTTATGAGTTATTGTTAACAAATACATTTATAAACACTTAAAACATATCTCCTTACAACTACATTATAGTGTATTATAAACCATTTATTAAATGTTTATATACTGCTTATAAATGCTAAATGTGGGACATAAAGCAAAGTGTTGCCCTAATTTGATGACAATAGACACTTACATTGACGCACCTTTAAGCTTCAGATGTCATTTCAAATATAATCAGTACATTTTCACATGAACTTTCGAATACATCACCCTTTATAAACTAATGACCTTTATTAATGGTTAATAAATCACTTGCCAATGCTTTATCGATCAGTTAAAAGCACTTGGTAAGAACAACTTTTGGGTTGCCAGGTTGTGAAAAATCCTCCTCCAGCATGACACTTGCCGTATCTTTCAGTTAACTCCTTAGTTCATCAGTAAGACGCCTCCAATGGACTGCTTGACCACTTTCTGGAAAAGAGCTGCGGAGAATCTGAACATTTATAACTGCAAACTTGATGGCTTATTAGAAAGTGAGAAACCCATGAGCATTTATTAATGGATTACTAACATGTATAACCAAATAGAAAGGATAAACACCAGACCAAAGAATTTTCACAACCTGGCAACCCAAATTTTATGCTTGTTAATAGCTTATAACTGATCTATAAAGCATTAATAGATTGTTTTTTAACCAATAATCAAGCCATTAGATACAATTTATAAGCTCTTTATAAAGGGTGCCTTATTAGAAAGTGGTACCAACTAACCTTTTATTGGTTTGAACACTTTGGTCAAAGCTGCAGTTGGTTGATCTGGGCCTTTGAGTAAATATACTGAAGTCATGTTTCAGTTGTCTTCAGTCACAGTCCTTCAATAAAATAACTGGTAGTTTGAGTCCAAAAGGTGTTTTTTTAATTAGAGAAAAAACTACTGACTCAAAGCATCATCTACAACAAAGAGGCTCTAACTGCTCGCTCTCTGCCTTTTTCCAGGAAAGAACCATAATCCTTCCTCCCTAATCATCCCTGTTGCTAACACCTAATTACCATAATTCACCCCTCACCTCTCAGCCAAGAAAGCTGTGGCTGCTGCACGCTCTCATCCTGGCTGAAAACAATGTAATGATATCACTTGCTTACTGCTGCACAGAGGAAGTGGAAGAAGTAACATTTCTATCACACTGAGACTGAAATAACAAAAAGCAAGTAAAAGGTGATTTACATTTTTTTTTTTTGGTCTTATCACTAGAGGAGACTGTTTGTACGTCTCTTCTCACCATTTATAACGAGGAGACGTCAGAAATCTGTCTGTTATGTGTTCTATTTTTAATGCCCATAATGTGTTGGAGCACTAATGAGTTGGAGGCCACACACCATTGATCACTGCCTTCGTCATACCACCATCACTAAATACCCATCAGTGTCACCATCGTGGTTAACTCTCTCCTATGGTTCGTCTTCTCTTTGACTTCTGTTTGCATTGACATCAGTTTACTATCTCAGTTTAATGAATTATATTATATAAAGGCTTTCATTCAGGCATCTACTACATGCTTTATATCTTTTGAGACAGATCTTTTTTTAGTAGAGCCTCGTCTTCATTTAAAGCATAAGGCTACATTTTTCTTATTGTCAACAAATCCCATGCAAAGACCAAAGCCAACAATGTGTTTGTCCGTCTCTGACTTTCTGAAGACTTTCCAACTTACCTACCCTGTCCGTGGCATTCCTCCTCAAGCCCATTGGTTCCTACTGGAGATGTAAATGGCTCACAAGTAGTTTCATTTAAAAAAAAAAAAAAGGCTCAGTGTTTCTGTAGTTTTTAGCAAACGTTACTCAAATAAAGGGAAATAGTGCATTTGTTGGACTATTTTCAGATGTGGAATAATAGACATTTGATGCTCCAGTATTTACAGCAGCAGGACGGTGGGCAGTATGTGTGATTGACTTAAAATAAACTGCAGTACCCCTATACTGTTAGAACCCATATGTTCATTGATGTGTTTTTAATAGTTTTAAGCAGATGTCAATGTCGTTCTGTCAGTCTGTCGTTCTGTCAGTCTGTCCCTCACTTTGGTTGAGACTGAAATATCTCAACAACTACTGGATAGATAGGTTTTGTACAGACATTCACAGTGCTCAGAAAATAAATCCTCTTGACTTGGGTGATCCCCTGACTTTTTATCTTGAGCCACCAGCAGATCAAAGTTTTTGCTTATCTTGTGAAATATCTCAACATCCTTAACAGTATATTGATTGGCAAAATCCCTTGACTTTTTCTCTAGGGCCACCATGAGGATGTCATTTGTGGTTTAGACTGAAATGTCTCAACAATTACTGGATGGGTTGTCATTCATATCTGTTCTCCTATTCTCCCCCTTCATTGTGAGAATCCCACATCCTCATGAGAGTAGATATCATCACTTCCAGCAACCACACAGCCGCACACTCCCCCTTCACTATCATGCCCTAATAGTAGGTTCTGAACCCTGTTATTAGCCAAAGATGCTTGCTTCTGTCCTCCTGAGTGTCTTGCTGGCGCTGGGTATTTCACAACAGGTGTTTACTCCCCAGTCCAGATCTGATGCGTGACTAGTATTCAGTTTGCTCACCCTGAGGCGTGAAAACACAGGGTGAACAACACAAGGTAAAGCCAATATCACAGCGTGCTTCAAATGACAGTTGACCATTCACATAAAAAAGCTGAAGTGATCCTACAGTAAACCTTTAGCATTTTACAAGAAATGTCAGCAAAAAGCATAAAGTCAGTGAAGTCTCTAATAATATCTGGAATAACAGGTTTACAGCCTGTCAAATGTTCACTATAATTGGTTTACATAATGTCTACTTGTCAAGATGGAGGCAATAGCATCTAATATTTGTTTTCAATACACTGTTACTTAATCAATTGAATACATGTCTCTGTTTTTCTGTTAAGACATGGTTATATAGATCTGCTCATAGTAAACTGCATGTGTGGGGTTGGACAGAGGTTAGGAGAGGTGTGTTGAACCTGTCGTATTAAGAGACACTGTTGTCTTCTCTCCTCCTGCTCATTCAGTGCAGGGTAAGGGAGATACTTCCTTCACTATCTCACTGCAGACCAGACGGATTGAGGCTTTTCTTTTCCTCTGTGACACGTAGTTGACAGTTTGTTTTGTTCGCGTTGTTTCGGGGAAAAAATATCGTGGAAAAAGCCAAAGTTGTTTTTTTTCTTCCGGTCGTCCTCTTACGCATGCACTTAGGATAGTGCTCTTGTGGTAGGTGGTCAACAGAGAAGAGGAGAGAGGAGATAAACGGGATGTGCTCTGAATTACTCAGTGGACTGTTGCGAGTTTATTTAAAAATCCATGGATCAACCCGCTCTTCTGCTTTTCGCTCAGGGGACTGAGGATGGCTGAAGACGTGACCTGTTGCAGCTTTTCTTGAAGCTATTAGTGTTTGGATGGATAAAACGCTGCAAAATGAGTCCGTTTTTACAGCTTCATTTAAGACGACGGATTATTTAACGAGGCGGGATTGAATTACTTTTTGGGTTTGTGTCCTTTTTTTTTTACGCAGAACGCACTTGAAAGGGGGGACTCGACGTGCTTCTTTAACTGGGCCCCTCACTGGACCGATTGGAGGAAAATCCGTAAATGTTTTGAACAGATTTTGAAGTTGAAGATCACTGAGCGCGATGTTTTTGCGAATAAAACTGATGATGGACTAAAACTGGTCAGGATCTCGCCACTCCGCTGCTGTCACACCGAGCGCAGCACCGCGCCCTGCTTTCTAGGAGACTATAACCTCCTTTCTGTCTCCTGTCTCACCCTGTCTTCCCTCCCGTGTGGTTTGCTTTTAACAGAATGGCCCGGTTTGGAGACGACGTCCCGGGCTTGTTGAGCTCAGGGGATGGAGGATCAGAGCGCAACCGGAACCGCGATGGGGCGACCGTGTCCACAGGTGGCATCTCCCCAGCCTTCAAGCAGACCAAAGCGCAGCGTGCCCGCACCATGGCCTTGTACAACCCCATCCCGGTCAGGGAGAACTGCTTCACCGTCAACAGGTCCCTCTTCATCTTTGGCGAGGACAACGTGGTCAGGAAGTACGCCAAGAAAATCATTGAGTGGCCATATCCTTTTCTGCTTTATGGTGCAAATAAATAAGGTGTGAAATATACAAACACATTCATCCGAGATATGCAAGGAGTCGTGAAACGTGAATAACAAAGGTGGGTAAATTGGGTTTCAATTTAACAAATAAACATAACACATAAAATCTTTTTCATAATCCCTTTGTGGCCCCTAACCTGAATACAATTGTATCATATTTCCACAAGTGTACACAATGTACACAATTTCACAGAAGTCCTTAAACAGCCCCTTAGTTTCTCTGTGCAATAGTGTGTCTATGGGGAATTTCAGCACCATGGACAGCAAACACACACACACACACACACACACACACAGACACACACAATTGTTTGAGTGATAAATTACGTTTTTTGGTTCATTGATTCATTGATTGATTAATTTTAATTCAATCCAATACTGTACAACACAAATTAGGAATTGATAAAGTAGAGTATAGGACATGAAAAACAAGCACTAAATCAGACTTTCTGAGTGTACCAGTAGCATCATTTTACTATATTTTATAGAACAATAATCCAAAAGTGGATGGAATTATATATCAGGTTATGACAATAGTTATATCTAGACAAAAAAAACTGCTGCAGAAAGGGAGGAGGTGTCAATGGAAAGTGGATTAGAGGAACACACAGGAGTTTCTCTGTTTATGGCAGTGAATCTTTTCTGTCAACAAAAGGCTATGAAGACCTGCTGTTGCCACCATACTTACTGTCCCTCCTGATGAGTTATGTACCGTAAATATATCAAACTCAGGTAGAGCTGCAACGATTGGTCGATTAGTCGATCGACAGAAAACGAATTGGCCACTATTCTGATAATCAATTAAACGTCTTGGTCATTTTTTAAGCAAAAATGTCAAACATTCTCTGGTTCCAACTCCTCTAATGTGAGGATTTGCTGCTTTTCTCTGTTTTATATTACTGTAAACTGGTTTGGGACTGTTGATCAGACAAAACAAGACATCTGAAGACATCTCCTTGGACTTGGAAAACTGTGATAAGCAGTTTTGTACGATTTTACATCGTAATATTTCCAACCACTTATCACAAACTGACCAACTAAAACTCTATCTGCCATTATCTGCCTATATACTGCTATTAAATCAGAGCGACATTATCCAAATCTGTATCACATAACACTTTTATTAATTTTCAGTAGTGCTGTTCCATTAATGATTATTTGGCTGCTTTCTCAAACCTAATGATTCACTCTTCTATCACTGTAAAGGGAGAGGCTATATTATTTCCTCTGCCTGTTGCTGAGGAGGACGACCACACGCAAATGTCCGTTGGTGGCGTGTTTGTGCTGCTGCGGTGCAGCTCACCAGGTGTCTAGGCCAGGTGTGGCCTCTTCACTGCTATTGTTCTGCTCCATTCAACAGCTTCCTGACTGACTGGCCTACTGCTGAATTTACAAACCTAGCATATAGAATGATTGTGCTTCTATTGTTGATCACTGTCTATTGTTGTTTGCTCTGGGTTTGCCCTACCATTGAAGTAATTAAAAATAGAAACAAGATGAATTTTAATCAACAGCTGAGGGAAAAAGGGTTGGTTGTGTGTGTTGGTTATCGTATTACAGATATTTCAGCCCTCCAGCGGCTGGGTCATTACTCTTAACAATACTATAACTATACTCTGCATCAAGAATACAACTGGCTTTAAATCAAAATACTGTGTGCTGTAGTGACCAGAAGGAAAGCAGCCAGACTGAATAACCTCCAGGTTAATGTGCTGTTGTGGAGGGAGTGTCTCATTACATCTAATGAGCTCTACTGTATTTGATTAACAGACATTAACAGGAATTATATGTAATGATGTCTGATCGCTGTGTCATATGCTATTACGACAAGTCATTACTCACTGAGTCATACTATATTATATTGTTTGCTAATATGGTTTTGAAGGGAGTGATGCTGAGCTGAGTGTTGCTGTGCTCTGGTCAATATCCACTGTGGTGGTGATGAGCGGCTCTCTCCAATATATGTGACTCATGTTTGAAAGTGTGAAGATTCATGCACAGTAAATACACAAGTAAACACAAATAAAAACACATACAAACATATAAACAATGATACACACACACACGTTTGTATTTCTATACTTGTGAGGACCCTCATTGACAGAATGCGTTCTTTAGCTCCTTTCCTTACCTTAATGCCCAGTGGTTGAATATTTTTGGGGAAACAAGTTGTGAACACAGCATTGGCATATCTTGCTAACTTGCATAACTTGATAGCAAACAGCTGCCTATTTGCACATCTAGCAGTTACGGAGCAAGATTATCGTTCATTTGGAGTTGTGTTTCTGGCCACCTGATGAATGTAAGTCCAGTATTCACTCTCTGTTTTTGATCTCTACCAATTCCTCCAAATAACTGGCTCTTTTAGATGCTAAATGCTCCACTATGTTCACCAGCTAGTCGGAATTGATGTTTGTCTGTTGTTTGGTGCTGAGCAGGTGGTGTACATTGGGGTTTTTACAGCATTTTCCCTGAAAACTGCTGCCTGCTGCATCCGAAAACAACACTATGAAAGAGGAGAGAGTAAAACAAAACAGTAAATTTGCAGGCTGGACAGCTAAACAATGAGCTGAAACTCACTATAAAACCGAGGAGAGCTGTAGATTTAGGTGATAATTTTATGTTGGTTCTTTACTATGAGTTTAGTTTAGTCCAAAGACCGGAAGCAGAGTGAAAAAACTAGCCTGGTTTGGTCCAAAGGTAAAAGAATCCACCTAGCAGCACCTCTAAAGCTCACTAATTCAAAAACGACACTTTACGGTTTTACAGGGGATTATATGCTGGATTATTTCTTGGATGGGAGCAGTGACTTTCTGCCAGACGTTTTGGCTATGCCTTCTTCAGTGTCCAAATCTGGACCTTTCCTTAAGCTTAGCATTAACCTGATTCTATTTTTCTTAAACATTTTTTGTTGACTTTTTTGGAACATACAGAACGAGAGACAGATGACTCTCCATCTGTCACAGGTAGAATCTACATCTGGGAACATTTTAAAGAGTTTGACTTTAGAGAAATGAAGGTGATGCAGCACCTTGAATTGAATGAGGCCGGGCACAGATTGAGGCCGTATGCACCCCTTCCAGGGCTTTTCTCCACAGCTCCGCCATTAAGGCCACCCCCAAATCCCCCTCCCATGCAGACCATAGAATCTCCAGTGATGGGTTTTGTAAATTAGACAAGAAATAATAAATAAAAGATATTTCACCCCTTTTTGGAGGCTCAAAGGAAAACACAGATTCCATAGGTGATTGATCAGGCAAATTGGGAAAGGAAGGTGTATTAGCTTTAATATACTAGAACTATACTATGAACCTTGAGGAATCTGAAAAAGTGGGATTGTGGTAAATTAATTTTATTTCGCAGTTGTTCAGACCTGATTCTATTTTTAATCTTAAAAGTCCTAACCCTTAAACAGTCATTTGAAGAAGTGAAAACCACCCTAAAACATCCTCACTTCCCACAAATGTCCTTGCTCTCATCATCTAAAACTCAAATTGGTCCTCACAGAAATAGAAATACAAGAACACACGCACACACAGTCTCTGCAGGACATCTAGTAAAGGGCAGCCTTGTGTTTGAAGCACAACTTGCCACTGTCACCTCGCAGTAAGAGGCTCTTTCTTTCTCTGAGTGCTCAATTAACAGCAGATGATCAATTCAGGAATCATCCAGTGGCTTCCATGGTTGAGAGAGTAACACTGGAGCCAAAGTGCTGAGTGTGGGTTTATGAGAGCATATTACACAATGTTTTGATATTTATTTGAGAACATATTCTTGCTTATTAAGGGGTGGTTAAATGTGTGTGTGCATGTACAGTATGTGTGAGTCTGACTGTCAGCCTGCCTGGTTGCAGTCGATGGAAGGCTGATCGAGGCCTGGCAGGGAAGAGGCAGGGCTAATTAAGCACACGGCCTGAGTTTAGTGTGGTGGGACTAGCAGCTGCTCCTCCTGTCTGATACCCACTGGGATCCCCCCGCAGCGGGAAGTTTCCCATTGAGAAGGTACACTTCTAAATAATTGATTGTTGGATTTAAAGAGTTTGTTTCATCAGGCCACACAAAAATAACCATGTGCTTGCTGCTTGTCAGACTTTTAGTTTTTAAGTATGAAACAGTCAGACACATAGACATTTTAGGTATTCCACAGGAAATGTCACTGCTCTTTTATTTATTTATTTTTTTAACATTTTAGGTCTCACTCAGAGGCCTAACCAGTATTTGAAATAAACAGATGGTAATTTAATTAAAGATGCATTTTAGGTTGTAAATTCTTTGCATATGCCTCCAGGGTCAGTTTATACTTGAGGAAGACGATTCATTTCCCTCTAACTAAATTGCATCCTTGCATGAAAAATGGAAAATTAGCAAGGAAATGACCCTGGTGTCCCCAGTGTAGTTATGGTCCTACTCTCATTTATTTCCAATTACAAAAAACATTTTTTCCACTTATTGCTTGCTTTTTTACTTCTTTAATGAGAGCAGATTTTTAGAGTGAATGTAGCTGAAGAAAATGAGACTAGGAAATTGTGGCCTTGCACTATGCTAAGTGCGCACTGGTATTCAAACTGCTTACAGAAAGTTAATATAACCAATCCACAAAATCATATCACATATGAGGTATGCTCCACCCTCCTTACCTCAGGGCCACTGGACTGTATAGCCACCTGCCTCTGTATTTCCTGACAGAGAGCTGTATACTGTATAAGAGTTGTGGGCTGTGGCTCTGAGTTGACACGGCTTACTCGCAGGACTGACTGAACTATGGCCGCATTTATCCTCAGGATTGATCAGTTGGCTCAAGCAGGCCACTGAGGTGTGGAGGTGATGTGGAATTAAAAAAAGATTGAACTATGTTTGATGCAGCAGTCCGTTAAATCCATTCAGTTGACAACATCTTTTATCTTACGCATATTTTAATGACAGCTAAGTTTCAATTCTTAATATTGAAGTTGTAATGTATCAGTGTTTTCATTCCCCAGGCTTAAATAGAGTTAATTTTACTCCAAATGGAGATTACACCCCTGGCTTTCCTCTGTGTTTGTATATTTAATGCTGCTCTCTGCCTGTAGCACACACACACACACACACACACACACACAGACACAGACACACACTGCTGATAATTCACAGATTTCCAATAAGCCAGGCTCAGATGCCTGTGATTCATTTTGATTTTCACCTCTATGTAATAATGATCACAGGGGCTTGGCTTCAATCTGGACTTGAGCGTATTCACAGATGCACAGGGCATCACACTCTGTCTCCATGTCTATTTTTACACGCATGTTTGAGGAATCGAGGCAGAGTGCCAGCGTCACTGTGACTCACAGAATTGCTCACGAGACGCCTCGCTGCTAAAGCTGGTAGACGATCCGTGATTAACGTCACACTCCAGAGCAGCATAGAGGAGGGGAGGTGGGTTTTGGATAAAGACACTTGTTGAGTGTGTAACTTATAGTGAACTCAACATTGAATTTTATTGTGTTACATGGAGAGAATTTATTAAAATATCTGGGGGACATCAGGGAACATCCGTACATAACCCATCCGTTTGCCCATCCCAAGGCTCTTGGGCAAATAAGTCAACACACTTCTGTGATTACAGAATATATGAGTGCATCAAAAAGGCTGCAGGGGCCAAATCAGTAATAACAATGGATGAAATGACTGAGCTTATATGACGGGGTTTCTCGTTGTGATGAACCAACAGAGAGTTCCCCACAGCTCTATTGAGCTCTTTAGCATCTTTCAGGTCATTGTTTTGGTTTTCTGGTCCGCAACTTTGCTCTCTTGATTCACTTCCACCGCTCTCATTGCGTCATTTTTGGCTGCAGCAGGCAGCTGTTTACCGTAAAAAAGCTTTATAAACGCTGCCCCCAAGTGGCCAAAACATCAGTTATTGTAGGCTTAAGATGCTTTAAAACTGGTCACATAAAAGAAATTGTTCTTCAGGCACTCTTAAGCAGAACAAGGAGAAAAGTTGTGTTAACTCTCTTTAGTTGTGCATAATGGTTTAAAACATCAATGTCTGCAGTTTTTTAATATATAATATAATGTGACTATATGGCAGACAGTTTGTGGTGCTCAAAGTGCCAAAAAAAAACATTTGAAAAACTCAACAGCAATGTCTCTTTCCAAAAAGAAACAGACATTGTTGCTGAGTTTTTCAAATTTGAGCTTTGAGCACCACAAGCCGAGTGCCATTTTATTGCATTATATTAAAAAGAAGCAGATATCTCTACGGCCGATATCTCCAAAACTCTGCAACTCACACCAAAACAATCTAGATGGATAAATACACTACAGGTAAGAAGAAAAATATGTATTTTTGATTGGGGGGGGACTGTCCCTTTAAGAATAGATCGATCAAACCTGGTACTCTATATAGACAATTCAATTGTTCCATCACCGAATGACCCACAAATGGAAAGAAAACAACCATCACAACAATATCAAAATATTTATCCTGAAACTAATACATATAATGAAATACTTTTACTTCTTTTGATACTATTTTAAGAAGTGACCACACATTGAAATCTAGGACAAAGTCAAAAACATGTTTTCTTATAATATATAATGATAAAGTCTTTTGTTTGACATATACTAACCTGTTATTGCTCTTCAAGATCCGTCAGGTAGTGGTTAAAATTAGCCTGATATATAGCACAAAGCTGCAGCCTCAGTGTGTGTGTGTGTGTGTGTGTGTGTGTGTGTGTGTGTGTGTGTGTGTGTGTGACCACAGAGATAGTTCAGCAGCCCAGTAACCATCTTGTAGCATTGACTTTTGGCTGGATGAGAAGCCTGTTGCCGTGGATACCTCTGTCTTTCTATCTTAATTTTCTCTCTTTTCTCCCCTTCCTTACCTCTCTCTCTCCCTCTGTCTTTCCCTTCATCTCGTCTCCCACCCTCCTCCTGTTTGTTGTGTGTGTTTGAGGGAATGCAGGGTGTGGTGACTGGCTGCTGCTGAGAACTCTCAGTGAGGCTAAAGTGATGCTAGTTATTGCAGGGAAGTGAATCTTGAAAACAACCCCTCAGCTTGAAACGGATATCATGCAATTAAACCACTTTTTGCTATTTGTTTTCATGTTCATCACCTACTGGTTGTTGATGACTGCTTTGGTTTTGTTTTTCCAAACCTCTCAGCGATTACCTTGCAATCACTGAGTCAATCTGTGGTGCAGCCCAGGTTTAAGTTAGAATCCCTGCGGGCTGGTGGGAGTAAGATTGTATTTACTCTATTTATTTAGCTTCTCATCGCTCACATGTCCCTGAGTAACCCTGCTGCCAGCGCAACATCGATCTGTCCGGTGTCAGTCTTATTTGGTCTCATTGCCTCCTCCTCACCCACCTTTTTTGCAAGCTTCTGTCTCTTTATACAACCATCATCTTCTCCTCCACTGATCACACTTCATCCTCCTTATCATTTTCTCCTGTGTCATTCTTCCCTGTTATCTCTGCCTCCTTCTTCCTTCCGCTCTCCCTCCCTGTCTCCACTCTGCAGATTTAAGCTCCCTTCCTTCCTACCTCTTCAGCACATAACCAGGAGAAAGGGGACTGCCCACGCAGAGTATTAGATAAAGAGCACATTGCTGGCTTAGCTCAACCCCAGAGCGGCTGGAGTTAAACCGACAACCAATGCAGGTCCCATAGAACAGGCAGTGAAGCTTGTAGTAAGAGTGACCCTGTTTATAGGATCACATCTCAGGCCCACCCACTCAGCCTTCCTTGATAAGCCTTCTGTTGCCTCAGTGTGTGTGTGTGTGTGTGTGTGTGTGTGTGTGTGTGTGTGTGTGTGTGGATGTCTGTGTGTCGCTGTCTGTTGCAGCTGACCTCAGATAAGGTACAGCCTGTCTCTGGTTGTGTCTATATGGCCCCGGGGCTTATAGACATATCTGAATCTTAATCTCTCTATCTCTCTATTCTAAGTGCATAGACTTCCTGTGCTCTATACAGAAATCATAGAAAGTATTTATCATTTATAACACTACACACATTTCCTGAACTACTATTGTGCTCTGATGAATAGACTACATTGCACTTGTGTTTGACTGTGACCTAGAAACCTGTTTAGCGCTTTCTCTGTTTCCGTCTATTTGCTTTTCTGAAAATAATCCACGTGTCACTTAAATACATTACTTAAAAGATACGGCTGGCAATAAGACCAAAACCAACAATGAACTGGTCCTCCTACCAAGTATTGCTTATGTATCCAAAGCCTGATATAGCTTATTCCTCCATCATTGTTCCAAAACTATTTAAACAGTGAGCCACATTATTGCACTTGGTGACATGTTCCTGCATTACCATGAACATGAGCACTGTAGTTTATTTTGAGTTGATCCCACATGCAGCATCCTGCTGCTGGAAATACTCACTAGCGCACCAAATCCAAGGCATAAAATAGTCCTTTACAAATGCATTATTTACTCCTCTGTAAGTAGTGTTTGCTAAAAACTACAGTGCCCAGGTGTTTTGTGAAATTAATGAGCCTTTTAAAAAATGTAAGTATATATTTATGACCTGTTTTTAAAGATTTCCGTGTTTTCAGAGGCTTGGGCTGAGAGTAGATCGTGCTGAGAGACTGACTAACATATGTTTTTTTGTTTTGATCTTTTCAAGGGTCAGTGTTAAAATATAGAATATCACCAGCCGTATCCTTTCCATTAACATACTTTGACACTCAACATTATGTCAGTGAAAAGTTCCTTAACTTCAGCCCTCCACTCCGTTTGAGTACATGATCCTCACCACCATCATCGCCAACTGTATCGTCTTGGCTCTGGAGCAGCACCTTCCAGGAGAGGACAAAACACCCATGTCTAAGAGACTGGTGAGATATTCACACTTGGACACGTTTCACACTTTTCTGTCAAGTTGCTGAAATTAAAAAATAAGTCTGAACTGCCTCTGATGGAGCCTATAGATCCTCAAAAAACCCAGACGTGACACCTGCATGCACAGTGCTTCCATTTCAGTTCAGTGTAAGCTAATTATCACTCTGATTATTCGACTGCTCTTCTGCTTTGCACTCACAGGAGAAGACAGAGCCCTACTTCATTGGGATGTTCTGTTTTGAGGCTGGGATAAAGATCATTGCCCTGGGCTTTGTTTTTCATAAAGGCTCCTACCTCAGGAACGGATGGAACGTCATGGACTTCATTGTGGTCCTCAGTGGGTGAGTAAAACAGTGTGTGTGCGTGTATTTGGATGCAGATCTGTGAAACAGGATTAGCGTTATGAATTGAAAGGGATGGTGATTCTGTGAGATTTACTGTATTCAAAACACCCGCTGTTCTTGCACTCTTGTTTAACACTCCCAGTTATTTCTAGCTAGTTTGGTTGGTTGGTTGTTGGTAGTCCGCTTCTTTGTTGCTTGTTTGTCTTTAATGAATATCAATATCCACTCCATTTTTCCTAAATCTTTAACTCACCACTGCCAAATTAAAAGGGATCCAGGGCCTGTAAAGAAAAGTCACACGAGGTGGTTGTTTAATGGCGTTTTGGTAACATTTCACCCTGCAATATTAGAAGTTTGATGGTGGTGAATCTAATTATTATTATTTTAATGTATATCTTAAATGTTTAATTATTTTTGTTTTTGATAACTGCTTTTATTTAACCTTGACTACACAATTATGTTCTTGGTCAATTTTGTTATGCTAGGCTTTCCAAGCCTGAAGATCTGCTATCTGTCAGATGGCAACACCAATCTCCTTATTCACATAAACACTTGTCATTGGTGGCCTTTACTTCTAGTTGGTTCACATAATTTCTCACCCTTTTCAAAACACACCATAGTTCATCTCCGTGTCTCCAGACGTGACATGAGTGCACCCTAAATTATTGTCCTTGTTTGACCACTTCACCATCTGTGCTTCATTTCTGGTAAACTGAAGTGAAACTATGGAGGAAATGTACATCATACTTTTTCATATCAGTTATATGCACAGGATGAACAGGTTTCATCATAATTAATGGGCTGCCATGTTCGCCCCAGTATTGAATACATCCATGGTGTGTATTACAGAGACACCTCTCAGTTTTACTCTGCCTTTTATTTCCTTTTATTTATTTATTTTAATAAATCAAAGTTACTGGAAAATGGCAAACTAGTGCAATTAAACTCTTGCTGTGTCCAAAAGCACTCCCTTGTTCACCTATTCACTATTCACTATGTAATGAACACACAATAGTTTACTGTATAATGAGTGGCACATTTTGGACACTGTTGGCTGTCATTGTGTGACGTCACAGAGAAGTGGACACACATAACAGTATTTACACATCGATCAAAGTTGAGGCTTTACATTGTGCAATTTTTAGCCAAAGTATTCCACATCTTATGGATACTACACTTTTATCTATTGTAGAAATTTCCAAGGGTACTGTAGCAATATAGTCATATACACACACACACATATATATATATATATATATATATATATATATATATATATTATTTATTATTTTTCACACTGAATCTTTTGTCACATAGACGTGGAAACTAAAGCCTGTTTAACTACAAATTGTTATTACCTGAGCGCCATTAATGTGAACACAGAAGCTGTCCTTGATTGAGCTGAAGTCATACCACGAGCCGCTGTATACTGTTGTGAGGTGGCTAGAGCTTGTAAACCATGACCTCACTCTGTGTTCTTACAGTACATCAATTACATGGCAGTTAAAGGCTCAGGGGGGCTTACGTTTACCAGTTAGTCTCTTCTGTGGGGGAAAGGTGTTATATTAAAGGACATTTTACAGCAGGTACCTTCTCAGGAGAGGTAGGCGCCTCACTGTCAGAGCAGTGAGAGGAAATGTTTATGGTTTCAAAGGAGGATCTTGATGAGACAGCAGATTAACCTCAACACCTCTCTCTCACACACACATGCAGTCACACACACACAAATGAAATATTAATCAATTCATAGCGCAGAAGTACAAAGGGCAGCAGACAGGGTTCTTAGAGAATTCTACATGATTCTGGCTGTTCAATTATTGATGAGCCAAGCTCAGGCTTCTTAACGATACTCCACTCGCTGTTGGAGAGAGGAAGGATGGGAGGTTGGAGGAGAAAAGAGGTGGAGAGAAGAGGGATGGCATGAATAGAAGTGTTGTGGAGGACGATAGGGAAAGGTATGGTCAGAGAGCTTCCTGCCAATCTAGCCTGTTGATCAATTGACGTGTGACAGTGGTTGAGGACTCTCAACCCCACGGCATGTTGTTACTATACAACCAAAATTAGAAGCTTAATTAAAACACAGTGAGACAGACACATGCTAATGGTATCTTCTAATCTCATCTGCCTGAATGGGGACAGAGAAAAAGAGACCAAGGCCTCCCAAGGGTGACAGATTCTGTAATCAGACTTTACCTTTCTGTGAGCTCTGTGTATACAATAGGCAGCACTTACTGATGTGTTTGCTTCTCCTGGTGCAGAGGTCAGTGGGTGCTGAGGCTGAAGTCATTTGACTCGCCCAAAATAATGCAATCTAAATACATCTGCATATTTTACAGTTTTCAAATGGTAGATATTCATGTTCCAAACACAATCTGTAATTTACTGAACAGAAAACAGAAACAACCAAAGCATTCGTTATTCCTTTATGTGCTGTGGGTTGAATTTAAGCTACCGATTGTGATTTAGAGAGGAGACGTGCTCGATCTGGATGAAATAGCCTTCCAGGTCTCATTTTATTAATAATCAGCATGATGAAGTGAGCTGCAGATAGATCCCTCTCTAAATTATCATTCTGGCCACACCAAAGATAAATTAATGAAAATGTTCTCGCCCTGTCTTGCTCTCTCCCTCTCTTTCTCTGAAACACGCACAGACCATCCAACACACAAACACACACACACACACACACACACCTATAGGCCATCACTCAAGGTTTGCAACCTTATTAGAGAGTGAATGAAGATTATGAGAACTGTTGATAATATTAGATGAGTCACCAGTGCTGTCTATCAGTTAGTAATTAGGAGGCCTCTGCAGACAGGAAGGGTCACAGTCTGTTATAAATACGCAACAGACACAGACCCCCAACCCACTACTTACCCCCTTTATGCATGCAAACATTTTACATCACAAGCATAATAATAATCATACAGTAAAAACATTATTATTATAATTCTTCTATATTCATATTAGATTAGATTCAACTTTATTGTCATTACACATGTACAAGTACAAGGCAACAAAATGCAGTTTAGGTCTAACCAGAAGTGCAATTAGCAAATGCATGATATAAAGTATGTGCAGGATAGAGCAGTATTATGAAAATATTTTACAAGTGGTACTATGGACATTATATACAGATGGCAGTACAATAATGAATTGGACTGGGCAGAACAGTAGTGCAATGAATATAAAGTAGTGCAAATTATGGAAATAGTGCAGTAGCTGAGTTATTGCAGTATTCAGTACATAGTACTGGAGTGCAAATGATGCAATATATGTATAAATAAATAGTCGGGTAGTGCAAATGAACATGTGGTACATGTAGCAAAAACAATATAGTAGCATTTAAGTTAAGGTATATGAGGGGATAGGAGAATCAGCAGAATCAGTGGGGGGCAGAGTTCAGTAGGAAGACAGCTCTGGGGGAAAAAGCTGTTTCTTAGTCTGCTGGTCCTTGTCCTGGAAGGCAGGGGAGAAAACAGTCTATGGGCGGGTTGAGAGGAGTGCTTAAGAATGCTGCAGGCTCGACGCAGACAGCGTTTCCTCTGAGTCGCTGTGATGCGCTGGGCAGTTTTCACCACCCGCTCCAGTGCCTTGCGCTCCGCAGCAGAGCAGTTCCCATACCAGAGTGTGACACAGTTGGTTAGGATGCTCTCTACTGTGCAGCAATAGAAGTTCATCAGGATAACTGAGGACAGTTGGTTCTTCTTCAGTGTCCTCAGGAAGAAGAGGCGCTGGTGAGCCTTCTTGACCAGGAAGTAGGTGTTGGTGGTCCAGGACAGGTTCTCCAAAATGTGGGTCCCCAGGAACTTGAAGCTGGAGACACGCTCAACAGCCATCCCGTTAATATGGATGGGGTCATGTGTGCCTCCTCTCTCCTTCCTGAAGTCCACGATGAGCTCCTTTGTCTTGGAGGTGTTAAGGAACAAGTTATTGTCTGAGCACCATGTGGCCAGGTGCTGGACCTCCTCCCTGTAGGCAGTCGCATCGTTGTTGCTGATGAGACCAATCACCGTAGTATCGTCTGCAAACTTGATTGGCGTTAGATCCATGCAGTTGAGTGTGAAGAGGGAGTAGAGGAAGGGGCTCAGCACACAGCCCTGTGGTACACCAGTGTTGAGTGTGATGGTGGTGGAGCTAGTTGTGGCCTGACCTAACAAGCTGAGGTCTGTTTGTCAGGAAGTCCATAATCCAATTGCAAATGGAGGTGTTAATACCCAGGTTTCCAAGTTTGGTGATTAACTTGGAAGGAATGACAGTGTTGAATGCAGAGCTGAAGTCAACAAACAGCAGAGTGCAGTGCCATGGAGACTACATCCTCTGTGCTCCTATTGCTGCAGTAGGCAAACTGGTATGGGTCCAGTGTGGATGGGAGGAAGTCCTTTAGGTGTGCCAGGACCAGCCGCTCAAAGCACTTCATAACAATGGGTGTGAGTGCTACCGGGCGGTAGTTGTTCAGGCACGTTGGACTAGAGTGTTTCGGCAGTGGAACAATGGAGGTGGATTTAAAGCATGCTGGCACAGCTGCTTGGGCAAGGGACAGATTGAAAATATCTGTAAAAGACCCCAGCGAGCTGCTCTGCACATGCCTTGAGTACGCGACCGGGGATGCCGTCTGGTCCAGCAGCCTTGCACGCGTTGATCCGGGTCAGTGCAGCGTAGACATCTGTGGAGGTGAGTGTGATGGTCAGGTGGTCAGCTGAGGGTGTGAGCTTGGTGGCTGTTTCCTTATTGTCTCTCTCGATGCAAGCATAAAAGTCATTAAGCTCGTTCAGGAAGGAGACATCTTTGGCTACAGGGGTGGAGTGTCTGGGTTTGTAGTTGCTGATGGCCTGGATGCCCTGCCACATGCGTCGAGGGTCAGAGTTGGAAAAGTGCTCCTCTAACTTTAGCTTGTAGCAGTGCTTGGCCTTTTTGATGCCCCCTTTCAGATTTGCCCTGGAAGTGCTGTAGGCACAGTCAGAGTCCCTCTATTTTCATTTTGCCTTGTGAAGCACTTTATAACTATATTTTGACAAGTGCTGTAAAAATAAATTTGGACAGAATTGTACACTTTTTCATCCATGTAACTGCAAAGAAACATTATCCCTGCATATAAAATTACCAAGGGCCCCCTTGTGTGATTGTGAGTGAGAAAAAGACTAAACCTAACGACTGAACTAAATAAACAGACAACAGACATAAAGGTTTTTATGCCTTTATTACAGACGAGAGTAGAGAGATGATAGGAGAGGGAGGAATTGGGGAATAACATGAAGCAAAGGTTGTGGTTCATGGTCAGCATTCTAAGCTCTATAGTATGCCACGGGGCACCCGTGCATATAGTACAGAATCACAAATTTGCCTCGAAGGTTTTCACAATCTGCACAACACATGCCACCCTTTATCCTTACAGGGTGTCATCCTTAGATAAGGAAACAACCCTTTAATGTGGAAAAAAGCAAGAAACCTTCGGAAGAGTAACAGAGGAGGTATCTCTCTTCCAGAATGAACAGATATTCAATAGATATTGTATATACACAGTAGACAGAAGTAGCAGTAGTAAAATTACAATATGGAAAACAGAATGACAATATGAGGCAAATAAAGTGCAAACCTACATGAAAAATATGGATCAGTTAAAGGACCTCAGCCTCCACAGAAAATAGAGGCGGCTCTGGCCCTTCCTATAAAGAGCTTGAGTGTTCTTAGCCCAGTCCAGTTTATTGTCCATGTGTACATCCAGGTACTTGTAATCCTCTACAATGTCCACACTGACCCCTGGATGGAAACCGGGGTTACTGGTGTCTTGGCCTTTCATAGATCTACAACCAGTGGAGTGAAGTGACAGAAGTTCCCTATTTGCATCAGACGTATTCAATCCTGGCTGAAATATTTCTGCAATGTTTTAATCTCGCATCTAATAAAATCATTCTTTCCTCGGCTTGTTTAGTATTTTTGCTTGTAAAACTGAGTTTTTGTCCTCTTATATATGCTTTGAAAGCTTCCCATCTAGTGCTTGCATAAGTTTGGGTGGTATTTTACTTGATGTATAATGAAATGAGTTCTTTATGAACTCTGAAGAGGTTTAGTGTGCAGGAGACCAAGAAAACTTTAAATTCACATGATAAAATTGAAAATACACTTTTTGGGACGTCATTTATAAAATTGTCTTGTGCAGTACCAACTGGTGAGGGATTCTGGTTACAGCCACAAAAGATTCTTAAATTTGCCAACTACAACTACAACGACTCACCAGTTTATTAGTTATACCTGTATAATCTAATGCAGTTCACTACAATTTCCCTGCAATACATCCTATCATCTGTGAAGCTCATAATGTTCAGTTTTGTCATTCCAAGAGATGTTGATTCAACTCACATGACTGCACTGAGCTGACTTTGATTGAAGGTTTACATTACAGTCTAAATGTGTTGTGTGAAATATTTCCTATGGAGGCAGAACACACAACTGTTAGCTCAGACTACAAAGCATGTGAACCTTTCCACAGTGCATACCCCTGACTCACTCAACATTATGTGTGAACATGTGTAATTATGGAACCATTTCCTAACAGTGTCAACGCTGGAGGCCATGATTACCTCAGCAAGCTGCCTTGGTGTTTCAAGATGGCCTGTGTTACACACAGAAAGAGTGAGTGGGAAGGAGGTATGAAAAACCAGATGGCACTTGCTGTTTCCTTAAAGGCTGCTATCATGTAGCTGAGGACTGTTGTGACTGAAATTCGAATAGAGGGTCTGTGGGGTTTCTCAGGCCGTCACACATGCTTCACCAGCCAGTTACCCTTGCTAAAGTTGTGAAGGAAAGTCAAAGAACAGAGGAGGTGATAACCAGGAAAACATGGCAGGAGAGAAACAAAGTAAAGAATAAAGAAGAGAGAAGAGATAAAGCGGGAGGAAATGAGAAGGATGCCTCTATGCGTAATCGTACGTACTAATTGGCACCTTGGCAGTCTTATTCGCTGGCAAGCCCTCCAATTAGACTGGCAACAGTTGGCAGAGGGCGACACCCACCAAGGGATCGTGTCACCACTATGTGCCAGACACTTGGTGGGGGATGGGAGAGAGTGGAGGAGGGATGGAGTCAGCTCAGAGGGAGTTAATGAGAGTAAAGATGAGGAGACTGGAAAAAAGAGCAGTTCAACCTTTTTGCCATTTCTGTTATCTACAGGATAGTTTTAGGAACACAGACATTTCTGCTAAATCTGTTGTCAAGATGGTTCAGTCTCCTCTTTACTTTGGAAATTGAAGCTTTTTCTACTGTTCATATCAACTGAATACCCGAGAAGTTAAATTCCAGATCAAAAAACAACATGAGAAGCAGCATTGATCAGGCAAGGCGACAAGAACAGAGGATAGGAGAGGAAAAAGAGGGTCTTTAAGGTCTCCTTCAGAAAAGCTTATAAGTCAAAAAGGCAAGGACAACAGAGAGGAGAGAAATGGATGCTGAGAAGAATAGATGACACGAAAGGGCTTTGATCTTGCAGATACACTAAAATGCCATATTTCCTAGTCTTTGAGAAATAAGTGAGATTTGATTGTCATGCTGTCAAAGTAAAGTAAAGCCTTTAGTAAAGGCTAAAGACATTGCATTTGTTACATGCAAGATTTGAAAAGGTCTCAAGAGTTAGTCGTCTTCTCATTGCTCTGCTCTTTTATTGCGAAATAGGCCGAAAAATGGAGATGTAATTGTTTGTTTAGCATGTTAAATATGCAGATCATGAGAAAATATTTTCATTCCAAAATCCTATTAAAAATGCTTATTTTTTTGGCATTTTATTAGATAGTATTTAGTATAATGAAGACAGGAAATGAAAGGGGAGAGCGATGGGAGATGACATGCAACAAAGGTCTCCAGCTGGACTTGAACTGGAGACATTGCAATTACATGCTCACCATCCTAAACCATTAGACCATGAGCAAGCCTCATTTGTTTAAAGAGTAAATCAGTTTAGTTCTCAAAGAATTTTCATGATCTGTTGATTTCAATAGATCATGAAAATCTCTTTGTACTTTTGCTTTTCACACAGCAATATGTGTTCTTTTAATCTGTTGGAATCAATTAAGAGCGGCTTATTCGTTTAATTTTGGTGCATACCTTGCCATGTGGCTAAAATAAGACCCATTAAGACCCTTCAGTGTTAATTAACAGAGAGAGGCAGTGTCCTCTTTGCTGTGTGAATAGATAGATGCTGTAGCCATCAATCTTTAATCCTCACTGGGTGTCAAAACTTGACTATTTCTATTCTATCACCACTGGTAGCCAGGAGGGAGAGTTAACATGAGAGCTTCATATCAATCACACCACCCTTAATATCAGCCAGCGAGACAAATGCGAGAATATTCTGATTTTCGTAGCCTATGTATTTACATTTTTATTTTCATCTTTCTCTTAATCCTCTCTTCAACTCCATCCTGTCCTGTCCATTATTTTGCCTTTGCTTTTGTTTCCTTTATTTCTTTCCTTTTCCTGTCCTTATCTTTCTTTCAGCAAAGTTCTGCCACTGTTGCTAAAGTTTAGCTGCACCTTTTGCATGATATTATCATCTCAGAGAAGTTGTTGGGGTGTGAACTTGTCACTGTACCTGACTCACTGAAAGCTGAAACCACAGTGTCTCGTGTGTGTGTCTGCACGTGCTTGTGTGTGTGTGTGTGTGTGTGTGTGTGTGTGTGTGTGTGTGTGTGTGTGTGTCTGTGCATTCATGTATATGAACCAAATGTGCCACTACTGCATGTCTTTTAGCCAACACCTTCTGTCTGTTTGGCAGTCACACACCTGTTAGAACTGGCTAATTTAAACTGTCACACACACACATACAGATACACAGACAGACCTGTCCTCTCCAATCTTATTTTCCATCTGTTGTCTGATCGATTGATGAGTTCAGACATAGCAGGGGAGGATGTCCCCCTGAGCTGTTACCGTGGCGACTGAGGACCCTGCCCCCAGGTCAGGCTGTCACTGGCTCCAGTCCTGCTGCTTCTCTGGTCAGTGTCTTTACAATTAGACCAAACCAGCACAGATTTGTTTTTTCTTATAGTCTGATGGGGGAATGTGCTTACACACCTGCTTTTTGCATGCATGCATGCATATGTGTGTGTGTGTGTGTGTGTGTGTGTGTGTGTGTGTGTGTGTGTGTGTGTGTGTGTGTGTCTGTGTGCAACAATTTTCTTCTATATTTCAACAAGCCTTTGTTTCACAAATCAAACTAAGTGAAACGTGAATATGTATGTGAATAAAATGAAGAGAGTGTGTGAGAGAGAGTGCAGCCAGTGACATTCAAATGACATCCTTAGAGTAAAAGTGGTGTTTTAGCTGTGATCCTGAATTAAGTCTATCAAGCTCACTCTCTGTCCCCCATCTTTATAGCCATTATAAAGAGGCTGAGTGGGCTGTGAAACAAAGACTGTTGAGGGCATTTATGCAGTCTAGTCTGGTATCTGATCAGAGAAGACAAGGTGCTGATGTTAGCTGGAACTCATGTCAAATTAAATTCAGTTCAGTTACTAATGAAAGTTTCCAAAATTGAAAGAGGGTTGAGCTGAAATTCACAAGAACATTTCTCAATTATGAACTGGCAATTTGTCTTTGCAAATTGAATTTCAGGCAGACAACCCTTTTGTGAGAATTTGATTTATTCATGCACTATATCAGTTTTCAGTCTGACATTTGTTCCTGAACAGGCTCTGGTAAAAGGCTTAACAAAATACACTGGGAACACAGTTTTCCCACAACCTGAATTACTGTTGAATCTCCTTAGACGAGTTCAGAATGAAATTACATTTAGAGACAGACAGAAATGGAGGCGCAGCAGGTGTCAGCGCTGGGAAGGCTGCACCCTACACACCAAGACAGAGTTGTAAAGACCTTGTTCACTCCACAGTGAGAGAAGTTGACATACACACCTTGCACTGGATTCATTACAACTTATATTACATGATATGTATCAGAGATGTTATGCCATCAAACAGTGGTATCAAAACCAATGTTGCCCTTGAGGTGAGTACTACAAATTTGAAAGTCATATCACCAATAGCATCTGTTAACATTATATGTGTTCAAAATTCAGTCATTCAGGCTTTTTTCCATTTGCATTTCCACTTCTCCGCTGCTTTTTGCTTTTCATTTGCTTCCTCATTTACCATATATGTAACACTTTGGTCCTTTTTCTGGTGAAACCGGTTAAAACAAATCAGTTTTCACCAAAAATGGATTAATTAATTTTTTTGCGAAAACCTTTTATTAATTCCTGTTTTTACTGTCCAATTAGATATCAATTAATGGGATGCTTTATAACCATACACAAGACAAGACTGTGGTCTTCCATACCCCAATGAATAGTGCTAAGAAAAATGGCCCATAGTTGAACTTAACTGCTGACCCTTTCCTAAAAAGGTGGAACAAATATGTCATGAAAGGGTTGAACCTTGCTATTGCTGATACAAAAAAACCTAAAAATACTAAAATACCTAACCCTAGCCAAAACTTTTTTTTTCATCTTGTTTTTCATTTAAAATAATGTCTTGTTACTGGTGCTGAATTAATAACATTGGTGTATGCAGTATTTATATGTCAGTTAGTTTTTCTTTTAACCAACATCAGATGTCTTCTAAGAGGCGGCAGAATCAACCATCAGTGTTGTTGGCAAGAGAAAGGTATGTTTTCTCTGTTGCAGCCACAGTTTCTCTGCATATGCTGAGTTATTTTTTTTACACAGTCTACATGGGGGTCTCAAGCAGAGCTAATTTGGAGAAATTGTTTTGGGACTTTTATGATAGCAGCTAACACCCAGTCTCCTCTGTTTACCTGGTCACAGGGCAAGGATGTTGAGGATTTTTGGAGCAAGTGCCTCTGACAAGCAGCTAGATTGAATAGATGTGTGTCCAGAGGGGAGGGATGTTAAGTGTACCAAAGAGAGAAATTCAAGAGACTGCATGTAGTTTGAAATATCTCTAATGTGAGTGCATCATGGTCCAGTGTGCTGAATAATCAATGACAGAAAATTAAGTCATATTAAAGGCAAAACATTAATTATTGTGGATTTTTTATTTGGACTAAATGCATTACAACAAAATCACTGCACAATGTAAATGTAAATGTGAAACAAAATATCTCACTTAGCCTCAGTGTTAGTCTTACAGTCTATTTTGGGTTAAATTGGCACAGACACAGAGATTAAATTAAGCCCAAAGCCTGAATGCAGAAACTATAGCTGACGATTAATTACACAGATACATTATGTCTACATTTAGAGATCCTGACCTATAGAAAATCCCCTTTGAGCTCTGCAGGAGTCTGGCTGGGGTGGAAATGACCTCATTAAGTAGACTGGCATCAGAAAAAATTACATATGTAATCAATGATCATGCTTCAGTCTCATTTTTGACAGTGACAGATATTAAATAAAGCACAGGGTTTTCTGAGGACACCATGCTTTGTCAGTGTCACTACAGCATCAGCGCTGAAGCAGCTTCTTGAGCAGTGCTGCTGTCAGAGTTGAATCATTGCCAACAAGCAGTATGTTGCATTTGGCTTTCACTGTCCACAAGAGACAAAACAGAGCTCCAAGCCAAAATGGATTCACCTTTATATCTGTATATTTAAAGAATGTACTGTAGATAATAATAATAATATCTGGATTTGGTTTTCCAGACTATAGTATCTCACAAAGAAAACCTGAGCAGCCACTAAAAGTCCCCCACATTTCTGAGAGAAATTATTGTATTTATCTGACAGCTATTGTTCCTAGTTGTTCTACAGAGAGACTTCACTTCCAAAACATGATCATAAACATTGCTCCACTATTATTTATAAAATATGATACATTGATATGGATTGATAAGTAATTAAATGATTCTTACATGTTGTCCAATCCAATAATATAATAAACAATAATGTAACACTGACAGGAGCAGTTCTGCTGCAAAATGACTACTTTTATCTTTGCTACTAAAATAAATTTTGATGATACTAGTACAGAAGTAACATTTTGAACACAGGACTTTTACTTCTTACATTGTGTTATTGGTACGTTTTACTTTTTTGTAAAGGATCTGGATATTTCTTTCACCACTGCCTGCTGAGATTGAAAATCCACCTCTTAAGACCAAACAAAAAGCTGAATTTGAATCCTTTATTTTATGTTCAACTTGCATTGCAGGATTTAACATTCCTATTTATTATGTAATTTGTTTTATATATTTTTCTAAACCTTTGACTTTGCCAATCAGCATTGTTCTTGCCTTGCCTGTTATAGGGTTTATTAATATATACACACTCTATGGAGGCAGTTTGGTTATGATATTACGCAACACTGTGATTTTTATTTGGTTTTGCATGCTGTATGTGAACTTTTGTAACCTAGAAAGAGTTGGTGTGCCATCAACTCATCTCTGCACTGTACTAAATTAACATTTCTCACTGTCTCTCTCCCTCCCTCTCTCTCTCTTCCAACAGATGGCTAATAAATCATTTATCCAAATCAAATATTCATTCTGGCCAAAGAGCAAACATTCAGCAAATAGACACATAAACCAATATGCAAGGTGATGCTTAACTGATAACTGATCCACATAAAGGCAGGCCAGTATCTCAGGCTGTTGATATAATATATATATATAAACTTGAATATCTTGTGTGTGAATGTAGGGGGTTCAGTGTGTGTGTTTCAGAAACAAAGAGAGTAAAAAGGATGAGGGGGGAGTTAAAAATGAGAGAGCACACTGTGGGAGGCAGCAAGGCTTATATTAACTAAACCAACCAGAGCAGCACTGTAGGAGTTGCTCCACACAATTCCTTATTCTGTCAAGAAAATCCACTGTACACACACCACCCACTGTACTATGGGCCACCAGAGCAGTTATATTAATTCACCGTCCTGCAGAATCACAGGTCTTCATAAGGTGGGAATGTATGATTTTATTTATTTTTTTAGAAATACTGATGTGTGAATACTCTGTTCAACTGTTCCCTTCCTGCTTCAGAGAGGTCAGATTGCAGTGTACAGTAGTGTACAGTAGGTGCAAAACTTCTGAGGACATGTTGACCACTCACTGTGTGGCAAGATCAGTTGCTTGCTTCTTGTGCCTAAACAAACTAAATATTTTATTTCAATCTACTGTCACAGTATTTAATGTTCACTTGAGCAATTCTGTCAAAATATTGTATCATAGACAGTCAGTGGTTAAAATGCTAAAATGCTAAAATGCTCTTAAATGCGACAACTGAGCCACTGCTGTAAATGTGTGGGAGCCTGTGACGAGCTGATTCTCCAGTCCATTCTGGGTGAGGAAAGGGGAGCGATTTATAATCAGAAAATTACTGAATACAGCCTTAGAAGCATTAGAAGATCAGCAACAACCAACAGTAAAGTAATATGCCAACAAAACACTGTGTAACAAAACATTTAAATTAAAATAGGGTGGTAAGTTGACGACTGAGGACAGATAAAAGAAAAAGTGCATCATCTATTGCTCTAAAAATCCACTGCCAGTTTCCAGTAGTGACAAAGTAGTTAGTGTTACAAATGTGATGCAAATATTTTTTGTTTTGTTTTTTATACAGTTTTTTATAAAATCAAAACAAGGAGAGCAAAATACCCTCTACATTATAGTTTACTTTTATCTTTGATTAGTGAGATTACTATGGTTGATTTGCACAGTGCCACGCTTTGTCCACGCTCAACAAGCATGTTTTTATCTTTCCTGTCTTTGTCCAGCTCATCTTTACTATCTCATGGTGTGTGTTTCTCCATAGTGCTTAGTGCTGCTGGATTCTCTCCTCCTGATGCAATCTACTGCAAGTCATGCCGCTGGATTGTACAAACTGAAACATTAATGACTATATACTGTATGGTATATTGCTTTTTGTTGGGTGGAAAACATCCCAGAAGTCAACTTTCTAAGAGCAATATCAGTATCAGCACTGTTTGGTATCATTAAATAGCTTGCACAGAAGTCCTTCAACTAACCTTAAGACATAGAAACCATCAGAATAGACATTTTTCACAGCAGTGAAAAATAGCAGCGCTATGCTGGGAATTACACGATGTCAACTCTATGTACTAATAAGAATGATAAAGGTGTAAGTTGCCATGATATAACAGGTGCAACAAAACAAACTGGAGTGTGATGGAGATGTCAGTCAAGCCCAATTTGTACTCACCCACACAGTCCTAAAAAGTGGTCTCACCAGACAGCATAAGTGAAAACACCTGTGTGGGTGGACCATGGGTGTGAAGGGGATTTATTGGGAGAAAACCATTTTTAATGTTATTATTAAGACCTGTGACTAATAAAAATGACTGACAGCGGTTTATTGGGGTTTTCAGCCAACAGTGAATGTGCTGTGTGTCCGGCTGATGTCTTCTTCTTGCCCCTTGCACTACATGTAATATGTTATAGTCCATATAATGTACAGGTATGTCAGTACTGTACTTACAAATCAGTGGTTCTCAAACTTTTTTTGCTTGTGAACACTTAAAATGACCACTCTCACCCCACTACAACCTGCATTTTCACAGTGTTAAGCAATTCAGGGAAAGAGTTATTTCCTCTTATGAGTTTGTTTGATTTGATTAAATCAATTCCATTAGCAGAAGTGCCTGAGAGGCTGAAACGTATATGTTGTTTCACAAGATAAAAGGAAAGAACAATAAAAATGTTAAAAAATATATGCTTTTGTATTAGACAACGGCTTGTGATACACCAAAAGTATCTTGCAAACCCCTGAGCTGAGAACCATTGGTGTAAATAACACATACTGTGCAATTAATATCATTACAATAGTCAGGTGCGCTCATATTATATTAGTTAGCAGCTTGAGAGTGACATGGAGCATAAGTCACAACGTTATCAGTATCACGGCATGACGGTTGTCACGACAGATTTGTCACGCAGCAGGGAGCTGTCAGTTCTGCAGGGTATGTCATTGTTACTCACTTATCATGTCTGACAACTCTGACCAGGGCATCAGCTCAGTTCACTACAGTGTGTTTCTCACATAACGCCTGCAGATACATGCAGAGTGAACAAAGATGTTTTTATGTGCGACAGCTCCTGGTGACTAAAAGTGAATTTATTAACTTGTTTATTGACTTGTAGATACACGAGGCACCTGTCAGATGTGTGTTCTCCCTGGGATCAGTTAAGGAAATGACCACCAGGGTTCAACCAATTCATCCGCAAGAGATGAGAGGGTTCTCAGCCACATAAGGCCCCAACTGTAACACAAATGTTAGGGTTGTTTCTGAAATGTATTTAAATTAAGACACTCTTAGAAATGGTTCTAGATTAACAAGTGCCTCTGGTGCACTGATAGAAAGCTACATTTTACGACGTGTTAAACTGCAGAAGGAACAGTCTTCATCATATTTGTTCATTTCATTGAATTTTTTAGCCTATAATGTCATCATGACCACTGATGTTCTCTGTGAATAAAATGGTGTTTATTACCACGAATGATTCCATTCAAATCACGAAATATACCTAACCTAACACAAACAATCAACAGATACATGAATAGTCCTGCATTAGGGAGAAGGGAAACTACAGGGAGGAAATGTCTGCCAAATTTTTCATTTGCGCCAAATCGGCCATGTGTTGTGCTTCCTTTGGCTGATTTACATCTGCCAGTTTCTGTGGCCAACCTTCACCTTCCTCATCTCTGTCATCTGTGCCAATCTCCAGACGGCAGTAGTGTGCAGCAATGCTGTCATAATGGCGATTGCAAAGCACTGTGATGGAGGGAAGTGTAGGTTACTGGATTTTTTGGCAATATCTTTATATAAATTCATAAAATAATTATCATTTTTATCTTAACTGTGTATGTAAACTAGTTATTGATCTTATTTGATAGAGAATGTCCAGTTCCACACCATAGCAGCCTATAAGAGGCTTGTTGAACCAAGAGGTTAATAAAAATCAGTCAGGAGGAAGCAAGTAACCACTTTTATTTATCTTTGTGTGTGACTGACACATATCTAAGTACCAACTGAAAGAGGAGAGTGGAAGAGAGCCGAGAGGATGGCCTCTCATATTGTTGATTGGCAATCAGACCAGACCAGGTACACCTGAGAGGGACAGAAAAAATCAGCAAGCTGGCAGCTCCCACTGTAAATTAGGTTACATTTTCATAATGTAATGTAACAGGTAAAATGCTGTTAGTTATGTATTTTGTTTCATTTCAGCTTTGTATTTTATACAAAGCTTAAATGATACAGTATAATGTGGCTTACAGACAGTTAAACAATTCAGTTTACTGTAATATGAAGTCTTCTTCCTCCTCAGCACCATGGACAGCTCTTCACAGCTTTGTACACGTACTTGGGCTTTACTCCAATTTTGAAAAAGTTTATGCATAATTTACACAACACATGTAAACATTTTGTCATACACATTGGTGGCTTTTTCTTAAAGCAATAATATCAGTATGTAACACAGAGAAATTGACATTTGATATTTTTCCTATGAATGCGCCTCCCTGTCTGTGCATATTTCAGTATACATTTACACATATAGAGAATATCTTATCAAAATGTATCTCTAATCTGCATTTGCAGGCTTTAGCAGTAGCTGCCACTGACACTGTTATATTAGTGTGACGGTGATACTGACTTCCAGACAACAGTCCAAAACACAGACACAAAAGAGCCACAGACTGGGAACCAACAGCAAACATTATCTTTCTAACGTCAATGTCTCTTTCTTATCTGCAAGCATGAACACATACAATATCTTATTACTGCTAACAAACAAAACTCAAAAACCCCTTTTACGTGATTTCTGTCTGCAAAAAGGAATGAGGTTTGTAATTTAGGTTGGACTTTAAGAGCATCCCTCTCTTCAGAAACACTCTACAAACACTCATTATTGGAAAACGGGACCCAGGACATCCATTGAATAACAGTGGGCTAAATGAGGAAGCCATTTTTAGACCCTCTATCCCCTAGTCTCCATAACAACTAAAGAGCAGCCAGGACTGACTAATGGTCTGAAGAAAGATTGAAAGATGGAGGAAGTGGGGGATGAAATGACAGAGGTGGCAGGAGGCAGCAGACGGAGTGATTGGAGTAAAAGGAGGGAAGGAGAAAAGACAAAGAGAGTGTTGGGACTGGGGTGAAAAGGGAAAGGGGCATAGTTAGCAGTGGGATAATTCTATTTCTATATTTGTGTGGATGATGTTGAAGCTATTTTAATCTTTTTCTCTCTAACTCTCTCTCTTTTTCTTTCTTCTCTTAATTAAATCAGATGACGCTATGTGTCTCCTAACACTATAGATAGGATTAATTCTCACCACTGTATCACAGGAATGTAATTGGGTCTGTGTTGCTGTTTCTTTAGCTGTGCGATGATCTATCATCTTCGAGCAAATTACTGCTCATAAAGATGGTTCTTTAACATTGTACCGCACATAAAGCATGTGTTTACAGTGCTGCAATCCATTTAAATAATCCATCTTTCAATTACCTGAGTATAATTATTTAGCAATCATTGGCTTCAACTGGCCAGAAGAAAAGTGTGCATTTACTCTAAGTACAGTGTAAGTTTAAGTTTTGGAGTTGGGAGAGGCTAAATCTTGTGAATCTCTAACTTCAAAGTCTTGAAATAAAATGCTGCTCTATCCTCTCTTTGGCAAAAGCATTTCCTCAACTCCCCTTTTGCTATTTTTCTTTTGTTTTTACCTCACTTCTCCATCCATATCAGTCTTTCACTCAGTAGGCATCCAGGTGAAAGGGGAATAAATGTGTGTTCAGGTCAGTGGAAAATGGAAAAACAGAGAAGGAGTCAGAGGTGCAAGTATAATTGGGAAGGAGGTCGAAAAGGAAGAGGAAGATGAGAGGACAGAGGTTTATGGATGAAGGGCAAGATATGAGGGTATAGAGAGAAAAGAGAGGCAGGAGGGCAGACTAATGAGGAAGCAAGAGGGGGAGATCACCAGGCACTTCTTTTCTTTTTCTCATCAGTCTGAGGGCTGAAGGCCACAGAGGTGTATTTAGCAGGCAGGGGGAGTGGAGCAGACAAAACAAGGCAAACAAAGTAAAAATGGAACTTTTGAAGGACTCTGGCTTTGTGTAGCAGATAAGAGGTCAATGTGTTTGCGACGAGTGTGTCCACGCATGTGTTTGTCCGTGAGCTTCATGTCTCTCCAGCCTAAGGGTGTCCTGCCTTCCCTTGATGGAGCTGCTTTATTTGTTTGCCTCTTAAATAGCAGTTGTCACAGCCATCCTCCCACACACAGGGAAACAGCCAAAAGCCCTCAAAAGCATCTCTGTTGTTTTCTCTGTTTTCTCTGCCTGCTGGAGACCCTCGCGTCCTCGCACTCCATATCTAAGCACTGCAGCAATCCTCCAACACTGTGTGTAATGGCCTTAGTGTGTTTATGTGTGTGAGTCCCCTTTTCGACACAGCTTATAAAGTGTAAAATTGTAGCATTCATGTGCATCTGTAAGACGGTGACAATTCTTCAGTTTGTGTGGGTTTGCATTTGCACATTTGTTTGTGTTTACCTCTGTAGGATCCTGGCCGCAGCAGGGGCACACATGAACATCTCAGTGGACCTGAGGACCCTGAGGGCGGTGCGAGTGCTCCGACCCCTCAAACTGGTCTCAGGCATCCCCAGTGAGTACCACATACAATTACATTCATATCTTTTTTATTGCAATAGTGACTGTAGTTTTCCCTTTGAGTCAACCACAAAAAAAAAGGAATTTCTCACTCCCCCAGTGGTGTCTAGCTATAAAGATAGTTTTGGTGGTGTATGGCCAAGTTCTGAGATATCAGCTCTGGAATTTTAGCCTCCATCCTGTTGTGGAAATTGTCAGAAAGCTCTCAACACATTATTAAATAAACACAAACTGTCTGCATAGATAGATACACCTGAGAAATGAGAAATTTATCAGTGATGTCCCATATTAGATTCCAAGCCAATATCAGCATTAGGTATTGGTGTAACCCTAGACACAGGGCTGCAACTAATGATTATGTTCAATATTGATTAATTTTCTCATTATTTTTGCAAATAATAAATTAATCGCTTGGTTTGTAGAATGTCAGAATTTTTTTTTAAAATGTCCTTCATAATCTACTTGTTTTGTCTAAACATATTCAATTTACTATCATGAGAGACTAAGGCAACAAGCAAATATTAACATTTGGAAAACTGGAAGCAGTGAACTTTTGACATTTTTGCTTGATTACTTGAGTGATTAATTAATTATCAAAATAGTGACTAATCAACCGATCAATCAATCCATCAACTAATCGTTTCAGCTCTTCTTGAAGAAAAAAATTTGTTTTTTTTCAATTATTGTAAAGTGAGGTTGAAACACTACATTTTATGACACGCATGTTTCGCAAATTTGTACCGTAAGAAGTGTGTTTTCACTTTAACTCTGCTGGTCTCTGTGTGATTTGCTTCCAGGTCTGCAGATAGTCCTGAAGTCCATAATGAAGGCCATGGTTCCTCTGCTGCAGATTGGCATGCTGCTCTTTTTTGCAATCCTCATGTTCGCCATCATCGGCCTGGAGTTTTACAGCGGCAAACTGCACCACACGTGCGAACCACAGCCTGGAATACTGGGTACAGACACACTCATTGCATATGTCTCTATAGCACACAGGTACATGCGGCATATTACATGCAGTGATGCTTACATATGCAGATGTATACCTGTACAATATGTACATCTATATGTAGTGCTCATATTAAAACTCATACATACAAATATATCAGTTTGACTGCAGTAGTTCATGCTAGCAGTAGAGCATGAAACTGAGTGTATGTTTGGAGCAGTTAAGTCTTCAGTATATGTAGATAATTATAATTACAATTAAAAAAGCTTCCTGTGTCTCACATACATAACCATATGTATGCATTCATGTGCAGATATTTCCATCCAGTATTTGACACAAACAGGAAGTCAAAGAGATGTAAATATAGAAGTGTGTGTTACAATTTTAGTCCGCACAAGTGGCTGGTGAGTCCATTAGTTATGTGTACTAGTTCAGTGTTCCAGTTCAGATACACACACATATACACATTCTATGATTCATACTACTCCATTTGTGTGTTAGTAACCAATAGTGACATCCTGTGATTACCATTATTCTGATATTTTATTCATCTTAAGACAATATGTAATTTGAATTGCAATGCAAAACAGGAAATTGTCTCAACAACTCTGCCACACACTGATGGTATGGATGAAACAAAAGAGAGCAATTTGTAGAAAGGGTCTGAAATGGCTGTGAATAATTCATAAATGTGAACAGATATAGAAGACTCACTTTAGAACTATTTTTGACACCAAACTGCATCACAGAGCATAAAAGCGAAGAGTCGGGACTGGGCTCACTCTGTTGCTGTTGTTACTGTGTGTGTATCTCATGTGCATTATGTGTGTGGCTGTGTGTCGTGTATGTAGCTCTTTAGGTAGTAGCTCCATTGTCATAATCACAAATGCATACACACGTACACACAATGGCATGCCAGGCTGCACCTGGACGACTTGATCAAACCAAACTGGCAGTGTTGTCTGGTATAATTAAAATCAACAGTGCGGTCATTAACCTCCAAGCTGTTCCCGTCAAACTGAAGCTGAATGGACAGTTAGATAACACAGACAGACTGAAGTGAGTATTTTCTGTCACTGAATGGTCATGTTACTGTTCAGTTTTTTTTTATTCTTTTTGACTTTAATTAATTTTTACTGTACATTGTGACATGTGGCCAATAAGGCATATCTGAAGCTAAGAATACACTGTCACACAACTCAACTGTAGAGCTGCTCACTGACTACATAAATTGGTTTAAACTTCATGTGCTGGAGCTTAAAGACCAGTAGACATGAGAATGAAAGATTTATACTCTAAATTGTTAAATGCATGATAGCTTTCAAATTTCAGCGATTACGTACAGTAGTAACATTTTGATGTCAGGGAGCATTGCAGTTCATTGAACAGGGAAGGTTTGTTTTCTGTTGTTGGGACCTTTGGACTTATGTAAGACATATAACATATAACACAACAATATTTCTGCCTTGTTTTCTCTCTATCTATGCGTTCAGAAAACGAGACAGTGGACTCCTCTGAGTTGGAGTTCCCGTGTGGCGTGCGTCAGTGTCCGGCCAAATATACCTGCAGCGACTGGATTGGCCCTAATGATGGCATCACTCAGTTTGACAACATCCTGTTTGCTGTTCTCACTGTCTTCCAGTGCATCACCATGGAGGGATGGACCACTGTACTCTACAATGTAAGACAGCCCACTCACAATTTTGAGATTCTGTCACAATTTAGACTCCATTAACCCTAATGAACAGAAGCAGCTTTGGCTCCAGCACACTGATGGTTGCTGAGTGAAGGTCTGCAACCCCTGCATCCTCCTCTCTCAGACTGTCTGACTGTGGATGGAGAACGTGGGGAGGGGGCTGACTGGGTTGTGATTTTAGTGTTGAAACTGCAGAGTGCTATGTTGATTCCTGTTTTGCTCTCAGCAAATGTATAACCTGCTGTAACATGCTGCAAGCCCTGAATAGAGATTAGACTTCCCACCTTTTAGTTATGAAATATGGCACGCTTCAGAATCTCTTTAATCTAAGATTAATGACTATATAAACCTATGCTATGTATTGTATGAATATAAACATGAAGAGTAGATTGAAAATTAGCTTTGTTTGCTTCTGTTTACCCATAATTCAATACACAGAACTAATGTGTATTATTTTCTCAGGAGGGGATCTACAAGGCAAATTTAGCAGAAAACTGTCTACCTGAACAATGTCTCTAATAGTATTTTTATTCTTCCATGTCCATGTGACATATTGGATCATTTGGATATATTGTGACCATGGGTGAGTAGATTTGTGATCCCGCTTGACTGACATCACCAAGTCCTCCTGGTCCACATCACAGAGCAGTGACTGTTCAAAGATTGATTCAGAATAAGAGCAGGCTGAGTCAGAAATGCTGTTGACGGATTAACAAAAGTCAGGGAAACAGAATGTTTTTATGCTCGAGGACTCATGGAATAGCAGAAGCTAAAGAGACCTTTCTTGATCCACCAGCCATACACTTAGAGGAATTCCCCTAAAGTTATACAAAAGAAAACAGGAAAACCCTGTATCATGTTGCATCTCAGTTTTGAAACCAGAAACAATGTCATTTTCTTCTGCAGAGTAACTGTCAGGCAGGGATGAGATGCTGCAACGTGCTTCATGAGCATCTATGTCAGAGTGAAAGGAGCAGGCAGGCAGACACACACAGACAGTATGTAGACAGAAAGGCAAGCAGTGGCAGGCAGTGGCACCATTTGCTAATTTAATATATCTGTTGCCTGCATGACCATTCAACAAATCAAGTCCAATCATATTCGCACTCTTGTTGCAGCCGACTTACAAGATCATGTTCAGATAGGAACACTGTACAAAATCTTGCCCATGTAAAAAACATCAGAGTAGTATATTGCAAAAAATAAATTATAATTCTGCTCTTGCGGGCCTGGACACTTTTAAAATTTCGCAGTATGCATGGATAAATTATTTAATTTCAAAATTCAGATGCCTAGTGCAGTGCTGACATCAGAAAAACTATTCTCTCAATTTAGTTTGCATTATTTTAGATGAGACCAGACCATTTTGTAAACTTTTGTGCATTTTACTGTCATTTTTATAATTTTTTGGGCAAAAGAAATAACTAGCAGGAAATCATGAAAAAACAAGGTCTGGTACTGCTGTTGCCTTTGATATGATGGAAATGTTTCAAAGGTTTTTGCAGCCAGACATTTTTGACTGATTGATTTCAGGGTCAATTTTTTATACATTTTCAAACACACTATTCCATGTCCAAGGTGCTTTACAGACGTTTTGGTGAAATTTGATCAAGAGAACATTTGATAAGAAAAAACAGTTGCAACTCTCCCTCAGGGCCAAAAACACATTTATCAAAAAACCCTAAGCATGAAGTCTGGGTGTACTGACTTTCACTAGATACCAGAAGTTGAAAGTTTAGTGTAGTGGCAAAAAACTTAAGGTTGGGTTTTCCTTTAACCCTTATTCCAGTTTCCTATTGTTTTTACCACATAGAGTGTGCAGTATGCCAGACTCGCAGCCTTCTTTCCAAAAATGATTCCAAAGAGTATTCACCGTTCACTGTTGCTCAGAATATATGTATATACTGTAGCATTGCAGATTCCCTTCATCCGCTGAGGCTGATGAAGGTGAGGTCAGTGATGGTATCTCCTGTCACCCACCTTCTCCTCACGACCTGCACCAATTTATAGGATAGCTCCGTCACCACCTGAGGAAGGTGCACAGTTACGCCAAAAATCATAATTGTCAGTCACCAAAATATGCGGAAACTAGAAGACAATCACAGAATTAAAAGTAGAGACACATGTGGAGCAGGCACCTATGATGCAGAGTATACGTTTAACTAACATTTTTTTGCTGTACTTTGTTTTTTTCTTTTACCTCAGATTATCTCAGTAAAGCAACAATCATAAACATACACTCACACACACAAACTGCTGTGTCAAGGTGTAATTTGCGGTCAGCTGCCTGCTCTTTCAGTTTTTATTGAGATGGATGAAGGCAGATGATTTGCCAAAGTGATTGTATTATGTTTTCTAAAGTGATGCTGAATGAGCTTTACTGAGGGACAACATGCTGCTACTGAACATGGACTGCCGACCATACAGACTTACTGTAACGGTGTTCACTGTAGTCAGTTTAATCAACATTGAATACACTGAGGTACACACCCATATACACAGTCATTGTACTGAAGAATCACACTATGCAGACATGAATATGGACACACATAGATACACATGAAAAAAATGCTTACCACGTAAACTTTCTCAGGTCCAAAAGTAGAGATGCAATACTCTTGTTTCTATATTGGCTTCATACAGTAGCTTCTCCGGTGCAGAATACCTCCACTCTCCTCCACACTCTTTGTGTGAGGCCAGAGCAGATCAATACACATGATGTCTCTGTTCGGTGCCCCGCCTGGACTCTGACTGGAACCTTCAGCAGCCACCCAAACACCTAGGCTTGTGTATTTCTATCTTGTATCCCAATGACAGCATGAATCTGCTCCAGCCTCACTTGATTTTGCTGAATTTAGAATTTATTTTGATGTTTCAGACCGACGATGCTTTGGGCTCCAACTGGAACTGGCTCTACTTCATCCCTCTCATCATCATTGGCTCTTTCTTTGTCCTGAACCTGGTGCTGGGAGTCCTCTCTGGGTAGGTTTACATTTCAGTCCACGTTCAGTCCAAGTTCGTCTTAAACTCATCAAGGTTTGCTCACACTGGTCTGCACTTCGCTGTGTGTGGATTCTCAAAGTTCAAAATTGTCTTATTACAGTAGTAGCCTATTCATGTTGTATATTACTACCTAGGGCATTACAGATAATTGGAAGTTATAGTATATTGATGTGGTCACCATTACAAATTTACCACTTTATTGGCCATTTTATGGCAACTTATTGGTGATGCACTTGAAATGTTTGACTTGATAAGGGCCACATATTCTTGTGCTGTTACCTTGTCTTGGTGGAGGGGCTTGAGAGCTATGCTGGGGGGAGTTTTAGCTCCTAGCCGGTTCAACCAAGCCAGATTGGTCTCAGGTGAGGAGCCTCATGAAAGACAGCATAATGACATTTCAGATTAGGGGGTTGTGTGTGTAAAAAAAATTCTGTTACTGAAACTGCTGCCAACTGAAGGAGCTCATTGTGGCCTTATAACCCACAGAGGACAAAGGGATTAACTTGACTAACTAAAGACCGCTCAAATGCACCATTAATTTTGGTCTGTGTCAAGATAGACTCAGGGGCGAATTCAGAAAAGGATTGAGTAGCTTTTACGGCCGCTAAACCTGCATAAATACGACAAGAAGGAACCGTGTAACTCTGAAAGCATCCGCAAAGGGTGAACTGCACCTCTAACTGCGCTGCCAAGGAAATAGCGTCTCAGTGCTCCGGTGCTATTTGCAGGTATGTAAATTAGGTAATATGCATACATTTGGTGCAAAATGGCCCCTTTTTATGCAAATGAGCCTCATTGAAAAACAAGGTCAAATTCACAAACACCAGCCTAATAGCCACACGCAGTTAGAATGAAATTATTATCGTCTTCAGAGAGTTAGTGGTAACTGAAGCAAATTTATAAGCAGTGTCACACCCGGACTTTCCAGTGATCTCGGCAGCAGTGATTGTAGCCAGCGAAGCAATAGCGCATCACAGTACATCATATGCACACAGGTGGCACAGAGACAGCACAATACCTGATATTCACCATGAGGGAATGAAACTATAAAACAACATAAAACCTGCTACTGTGAGAAACGGAGACAGTGATTACGCACTGTAACAGTCCAGCAGAGTAGGAGAGACAACAGCTCTCCATGTGCCCAGAGGCATGAGGGAGAGTGCACAGTTAAAGCATCCCAAATAACAATCACTCCATACAGAGTGAGTCATATAATAAGAAGAGACACCCTGCAGATTGAAACAAATGAAAGAGTAGGGGAATTTATTAGGTAATTAGAATAGTTACAGTTATAATTAGAATATGTTCTCTTTCAAATCAAACATCTCTTTCCACATCACAACAGAGAATTGCAGATGAACATTTAACAGCTGCAAAACGTTATGGGCGTGTTTGCGCTGTAATATCATTAGTGCAATATCTTTTGTGAATCAGACCTTGAGACAGCACAGATAGCGATGCGCAATTCATGGTGCTATCAGCAGCTGCAATTCATTCTTTGTGAATTGGTCCCAGACTCAGTCTTTTGTAAAGTTGCCACAGGTTCAGCCTAGTTTTCAGGTCCTTCCAAGGCTACAGCTACTGTATAGGCCACATCCGTCAAAGTAGATGGTCCCTGAAATGGGCCACAGCTATATAGTCAGCTGGTTTTGTTGTCCTGTTGATTTAGGACTTGGTAGGCTAGACTGGAGGACAGACGACACACTAACTTGCTTTTTCACTGACTGGTTGAGTGGCTGGCAAACTAGCTACTGTCAAAGCAAACCGTGCTGTTTCAGTACATGGTGTCAAAGTCTATACAAGTTAATTAGTTTTACAGAAAGGTTAATGGGGGATCCATTGTCATTATCTCCACAGTGAGAGAGAAGAGACCTCCTTTGCCTTGCTCTCTCTCCTCTCCACTCCTCTTGTGGTTGAATGAACAATGAGAAGAGCTTAGTTCAAGACAGCAATAGCTTTTCCCCCCAGTGATTGTCTCCAAGAGGAATTATTTATCCGTGTGACTATAAATCCCTGTACCCTCAAAGAGTAAATAAATGATTCTGTGGTTTGGTTTGGTTCTGCAGGGAATTTGCCAAGGAGAGGGAGAGGGTGGAAAACCGCAGGGCCTTCATGAAACTGAGACGCCAACAGCAGATTGAGAGAGAGCTCAACGGCTACCGGGCCTGGATCGACAGAGCAGGTGGCTTTAGTCCCAGTCACAGCTCAGGGAGACCAAGGATTTGGCTCTTGATGAGAAAAGGAAAATCGATATTTCACTTTAAGCTTTCATACTGATCCTGTCAATTGTATAACGTAGGACTATCTGATGTTTTCTTTCAGCTGTTTGTTCCACCACAATAGAGATATAAATATAGTTACAAAAGATGCCAGTATATCTCTTTCCATCTGAGCCATCATCTGCTGCTCATTTCCGACTGTGCTTTGACTTTTTGCTTTCCAGAGGAAGTGATGCTTGCCGAGGAGAATAAGAATGCAGGACCTTCTGCCCTCGATGGTAAGTCAGCAGAGATCTTTGTTGTTCCATGCACACTGTCTTTCTGCTATCCTCACACTGCTTTGCATTCTGTCTCTCTTCAACTGAAGCAGTTTAATGCTGCTATGTGTTTTATAAAGGCTATTCAGGCAAATACTTTTAAAGTCTGTATTAATTATTTGTCTGTGATTTTAGGTTGACACACTATTTACTATTTTCTAAGATACAGATATAGGAATAAAAACTCTTTCCAGTAGTAAGTTGAATTACATTTCAATCTGCTTGATCATTTTTAGCCATGCTAGCGGCATCAATGCTCAATAATAATAATAATACTAATAATAAACATTATTTATATAGCACTTTTCTTAACAATGTTACAAAGTGAAATAAATAAAGAAATAAAAACAAACAAGGCAAGGGATGGCAATGTCAGTTGGTCAGTCGGTCCACCACTTTGGTCCACACTGAAATATCTCAACAACTCTCGGATGGATTACCATGAAATTTTGTTCAAACATTCATGGTTCCTAGAGGATGAATCATACAGGCTTTGGTGATCCCCTGACTTTTCCTCTAGTACCACCAGTAGGTCAAAGTTTTCAATTATCCTGTAAAATATCTCAACATCTACCAGATAGATTGGCACAAACTATATACAATGTATATAATATATACTATATATAATAAACTATAAACTATATATAATCTACAGACATTTATGGTTCCCAGACAATGAATCCTAATGACTTTGGTGATCCTGATTTTGCTCTTGTGTCACCATGAGTTTGTGGTATTGTTTAAAATGTCTCAACAAGAACTGGATGGATTGTTCTGAAATTTGGTACAGATATTCATGTCATCGGCAGGATGAATCCTAATAACTGATCCCCTTACTTTTCATCTAAAGTCATCATGAGGTCAAAGTTTTAATTTGTCCAGTACGTTAGTTTATGACCAAACTAATGACATTCAGTGAGCTGGTTAGTGCTGATTAGCAAATGCTAACATGCTAAACTATCAGTCATGTTCAAAAAGTTGGGTTAGCATTCCGATGGAAGCAAAGTATCAATGTTAAATGATGTTGTGACCTAGCATTTGGCCCAGCAGTGGGTATCAGGCTGAGCATGTTAGCATGTTAATGTTAGCATTTAGCTCAACGCACCGTAGTGTTGCGTAGTGTTGTTCTCTACAACTCTCAATGCCACATAGAGAAAATTAGCATTCATAATGCCACTAGACTGCCCCACAGACAGCTAAGTGCCTGCTCTGACCCTCTCAGCTCTACTTTGACCTTTCCTCCTCGCTAAACCAGCAGGGCTTTTATTAAATGTTGATTGATTGGCAGCTCTCAGGAGGCTCCCAGAGTGGAGTACAGGTGGTGCCTATGGTGAAAAACGTCCTCTGTTCTGCTCTCTCCCTCACCAACTTCCGCACCCCATTTGTCACACACACACACACACACACACACACACACACACTGCCCCTCAAATGCAAACATACGAACACTTTAACATAGAAAAAGGAAAGCAAATACCTGCTCAGGTATGTTTCTAATTTGGTATGTTTCTGTCACTTAAAGTACAAAGACACTCTGACAAGGTAAAAATAAATTGAATGATGCAAATCTGTCGTAACAGCAGATAGTGGTTCCAGCTGTTGTGATGGAAATAAATGCAGAAGCTCTGATAGCTTTGATTAAAAAGAAAGATGGCGCACTGTGGTTGCCTCAGCAACCATTGGTCTGAAAAGGCAGTAACATGCATGTGCTTGTATGTGTGTGTGCATGTGTGTGTTGACAGGACTCAGTGTTCCTGCCTTTAGCAAACACTCTTGTTTGTGTGTGTGCGTGTGTGTGTGTGAAATGGCAGCAATATTGTTGTGTATCTGTGTGTGTTTGATCAGTGGCTTATTAAAAAAAGTCCCAAGGAAAATATTGACCACAAGTAGATTCAGAAATCACAAGGTAGCGGGAAGGTGTAGGGTAGAATGAAAGGTAATCATAAACAAATCAGTCAGTGAATAGGTCAAAACATACTCATCACACTCTCTTCGGCATGTGTGCACTGCACTGCGTGTCCCCTGATACTGTATAGCAGCACTTGAACGCAGCTCAAATAAGAGAAATGCAAGGCCTGTCAAGCCGCATGGTTTGCCATGACGGAGATCATAAAATAGCAGCAGAAGGTTTGCATTCAGTTGTTTGGATCATTACACTAACATTAAATGATAATGTTTCAGTCATTCAACTGCAGCATTAATGAGCTCAATTTTCCTTCTCAGCTAAAACTTCACAGACATTAGCTTGTCGTTCAGATGATCTTCTCTGTGATTTCTTCTTATCATTTGCTTCATTATTATCTTTTCATTGCATTACGTTTCCCCACTTGCATACTGCCTAAGTCTACCTACAGTATGAGTGTCAATGTAAAGGCTTTCATGCACAAGCCAGTTTTTTTTACAACCAGCATAACATACAACCAGCAAAAAGTCCAAAATCTATTCACTGATTCAGCACAATGTGATCAAGGTAAAAAGTGTTTTGTGGTCACGATGCCCACAAGTCGGCTTTAAGTCGCTATCCTCACATTATGTACCCTCTAATTTGACAAAATGTATTGGTTATACAGTTCGAACTGCTTGTTGTAGGACTTCTTATGTTCAACCTGCTCTGTCTGCAGTGTTGAAGAGAGCCACCACCATCACGAGGAGAGGGATGGATGTGGTGCATCGAGGGCAACCAGGGGAGGAACAATATGGTGACATCTCCTCTGTGGGTGAGTGGGAGTCTGGACAGACTCATAAATATGGGCACATAAAGTGTAAGTATACTGCATAAACATCACACTGTTGGTTTTTCAAGATTCAGAACAGGAACATGCTGTACAAACACTGTTAGTTAGACCACAGTTTCTTTCTTTCTTTCTCTTGCTAATCCTCCAAGGCATCCCCATGGCCAGAACAAGTATCAGGAGCGCCAAGCGAGGTCCAACAGCGTATTTTCGCCGCAAGGAGCGGCTGCTGCGCATCTCCATCCGCCGTGTGGTGAAGACACACACTTTCTACTGGACAGTGCTGGGCCTAGTGGCTCTCAACACATTGTGTGTGGCCATTGTTCACCACAACCAGCCTCTCTGGCTGTCCACCTTCCTCTGTGAGTCACACTTCATTTCAGTAACAACTTGAAATGTGAATTTATGGGCTCCTGAAGTTGTTACTTTATCATATAATTGCAATGGTATATGTAAGTTTCAAAATTTAAATGCCTGTTTTTGTTGTTCCAGACTATGCAGAGTTCTTGTTCCTCGCTCTGTTCCTTACTGAGATGTTTCTGAAGATGTACAGCTTGGGACCACGTCTCTACTTCCACTCCTCCTTCAACTGCTTTGACTGCAGTGTCAGTACTCTGTTTCCCTCTCTACATATTTGTTTCTCCCAAAATCCAACTGCTTATGTTCTTAGATTATATGACATCAGCGCTCTCTTCCTCTATATCTGTTTCTGTTGCATCATCTTTGCCTCTCGTCTCTCTGTCATAGATGTTACTATACACTTGTTTATCCTGTGCGTTTTTATTAAAGATGCAATTCCTTATACATATATATCTCTGTAGGTAATCGTTGGCAGCATCTTTGAAGTGCTGTGGGGTTTCTTCAGGCCTGGCACTTCCTTTGGCATCAGTGTCCTGCGTGCTCTCCGTCTGCTGAGGATCTTCAAGATCACCAAGTTAGTGCTGCAGCCTTCCTCACTCTGCCATCTGTTGAGATGTTTCATGTTATTTACTAGGAACATTTCACTCTTTACTGAAAGCTTGCAGAGGTGTTTAGTTTGTCATGTTGGTGTGATATGCAATTTCTATATATATAGCCTATATTATAAATTAGTATAAGATACCGTGTGTATATTATTTTTTTAAGTAGTCTTTTTTTATTTATTTTTATGAAGCAAACAACGAAGTACATCAAACAATAAGTTCTTCCAGCCTAAAACAAGACAAAATGAAAAAACAAAAACAAAAAAGACTGACAGGTATTTAAATATATGCCCATGACATATGACATTCATATTCCTAACAAAAACAGTTTACATGCAGAAAAGTGGCATACTTTACATACATACAGTTATTGCCTGCGTTTTAAAAGAGTACTCCACAGACACTCCTATACACTCCTATAACATTGTTGGACTCATGATGGACAGTTACAAAAGAGATCAAAATGATGCAGCAGAGACTCAGATATAATTTTTCTTATTACATGCATCCTACTTCCATGTCAAAACCTGGTGCCTACAGTATCCACAATAAAAATAAATCAAACGGCGACAGTTCGGTCACAGATTCAGGTGTGTAATGCTAGTAGCAGCTAATGTAGCTCACTTCTTTCTAACTCCACACCTCCAGATTTTTGTCATTTACAAACTTGTAGTCTTCAGCCCCACCCGACGCTGACTCAAGTGACATCATTTGAGGTAGTTTATCAGATTTTGTTCACCCAGCTCCCTCTGGAGTCACAAAAGGCTTTATACAGCTTTTTTCTCATATGCAGTAGTACTCAACAAGACCTGTAAACAGACTTTGATGTGTAAAATTGGCACACTTCCCCTTTAAGTAAAGTATTACATTTTTCATGTTCAATCATTTTTTGCAATAATGTCATATTTTGTGACTGCCAAGGTATTGGGCGTCTCTGAGAAACCTGGTGGTCTCTCTGATGAACTCAATGAAGTCCATCATCTCCCTCATCTTCCTCCTCTTCCTCTTCATCGTTGTCTTCGCACTCCTAGGCATGCAGCTCTTCGGTGGCAGGTAACATTTTAATGGTCACCCACAGTCCTGAGTAAAATACTGATTCTTCTAGTTCTGTGCATCACTCCACATCCATAGGGTCAATAAAGAAATTGAGTAAAGCAAAGAACCACCCAGGCAGAGAGACAAATCTAATCAATCTGGTAGGAAATATAGACTGTGTTTCTCTCCCACTCAGCTCGGCACACATATCCTTTGATTCCAGTAAAGACACATTCACATTAAAACATTAAAACAAGGCTAAAGTAGACTTCATGGTTCAGTAGATTCCTTTTTATTGAATACACACAGCTGAGGGGAGAATAGATTGTTCTATGGCCTGTTCACAGTTGTTTTCATTATACCAAGAGACTGTGTGAGCTCGATCGAGATTTAAGACTCTGCCTTTGTCACACACACAGCTATTGTTGCTTGGTTTTCCCCAGAGTCGAAGGCTGTTTCCCACAAGCTGTCACTTAAATAAAGGCTGGCCTTGTGTATGAACTGGCCTCTAGAATACAGAGCACATGGGAAAAAAAACACCAGCCAGCCAGTTGAAGAGAAAGAGAATTGATTTCTCTCTGACCGAAAAAATAAAATAAAATAAAAACTAGACTAAAAGCTCTGCTTTTTCAAGAACCGTATGTGTCACATCTTTCTCACAGGTTCATCTTTGAAGACTACACTCCAACTAACTTTGACACCTTTCCTGCAGCCATCATGACCGTCTTTCAGGTTTGGAAATAAACCTGACAATTTATTGCTCTCTACTTCACACAAGTTTATTACAGCGAATCAAGATATACAGGAAATGTAATTTTGAGTGTTTATAGCTAAGCTTTGTGGATGATATTGTGTGTGTTTGTGTGTTGTTGTGGGTGTGTTTTCTCAGATCCTTACTGGAGAGGACTGGAACGAGGTGATGTACAATGGTATTCGCTCTCAAGGAGGAGTGAAGTCTGGCATGTGGTCCTCTATCTACTTTATAGTGCTCACACTGTTTGGAAACTGTATCCTTCATCACTCTTCTTTCAATGAAATATGAAGGGTTTCATTCCAAAATGCCATATACAGTACTTAATGCCTTCTTTTCAGTAGGTAACCTAAACTAACGTAAATGTACCCTCATTTGTTATTATTTTGTATCAGTCATTTTGTAAAAATGGAGTAGACAGCCACACTTTGAAAAAAAGCTATCCTATGTTAGTATTTGTCTTTATTTTTAGCTTTAAGACTCTGCTTTACAGTTGTTTTCATTTCCACAAATAAAGCTTTATCATTCATTTTAAAGTAAGATTCTTAAAACCGATGCATGTTTCTGGATTAGAAATGGGGGAAATTCCAAAAAATACAAAACAGAACCTCTATTTACCATCAACCTATTAGTGCTAATTGCTATAGCAAAAACCTGCTTATGTTGCCAGACACCTGTTGAATGTAATCCAAATATTCACTCATCTTTGAGCCCAGGTTTCATCCACCAACTCAGGCTGGGTTGTTGTTGATTCTCAGTGGAATCTGCAGTTCTAGTACTATCTGTCTCTTAACAAGGAGTCAGTGCTGTGTCAGTTTCGTCAGGGTTGCCCGGTTGCACTATGACCACGACCTTAATTCAGCTGTGACCAGACACTCTGCTGAATGTCTTCTTGGCCATTGCTGTGGATAACCTTGCCAATGCACAAGAACTTACCAAGGTAATAAAAAAGTGAATAACAAAAAAGATATAAATGAAAGAACACGCCTGGTCTTATCTGCTTTTATTCTTCTTAGAGTCTGTTACTTAATACTACATAGTTTAAATAATATCTCCACTTTGTGATGTCCAGTTCTGCTCTTGTCTCCTCTCACTACTTTGATTCTGTTTAATTATTTAAACTCACGGATGCTACCGTTGTTCAACTGTCTTCTGCTCTTTTTCCTCTTTTGAGCAGGATGAAGAGGAAGCAGAGGCAGCGTTCAACCAGAAGCACGCTCTCCAGAAGGCGAAGGAGGTCGGACCGTTGTCCTCCTTCATGTCTTCAGAGTAAGTGCCGTATGCAACTGCTCCCCCTGCCTCACATCCTCCTCCCCTCCCTCTGTCTCTCTTCCTCTCCCTCCCTCCTTCCTTCCTCCAGGGATTGTCTATATAGGACTGACCCAGAGTGCCAACACTTAGCATAAGTTGCTGTAGCCTCTAGCAAATGGCGAGCCTATCATGTGGTGCAGTAGATTGGCTAACTACTGAAACAACGGCATGCAGAGGAGTTACAGATCAATGGTTATCAATACAGAGCTTCAAGTTGTGCACTTAAATTTCACTTAGGGCCTGCTGAGAGAATCAGTATTTGGGGCGACTTATTGACACGTCTTTACTGAAAGGTCTATCTACCCTCCGCCTACTCCCAGCACTGTAATTTGCTTCAAATTGAAGTTTAATGTATGTCTCCATGGTCACTGGTTCCACTCCGTGGTGGGAGGTGCTTATATTCTTGTCATAGAGACAGGATTACTATTGTCCAAATTAACATGGTGTCTCCATTATAGTAATATACTTCTGTACTGAGCAAAGTGGATATTGTTGCTAGGAAAGAGTGTAATGATGTAAAATAAAGTGTGTGCAGGCTTTGATCTGTTGAAGTGTTCTCACTTGTGGAAAATTTTGATTCATAAAGTAACCTTGTTTTCTCAATGCTCAGGTTTTCAGTTTGCAGAATAGATTGTGTTTTTTTCTCAGGGATTGTTTGCACAGTGCCTCGTCGTAGGTGGTGGAAGTGCATGTGCATGCACAAGAGTGGGGACCTCTGACTCTGTGTGCACGCTGTGTATTGAGAAACAAGCAGTTTGTTGCATGGGCATGTGGAAGATTTTACAAGATAATATTTTATTACAATTACATTATGTACCTTCATCTTTCTTGCTTCCTGTCTTCCTTCCTTCCTTTCTTTCTTTCTTTCTTTCTTTCTTTCTTTCTTTCTTTCTTTCTTTCTCGAGACCTTGCCATTTTCCTAAAAAAAAAAATTAGAACAGAGCAGAACAAAAACTAGAGATGTGCATTAGTTTCTATTTAGCCAGCTGAGGGTCAAGCTCTTGTCAGAGCCCATAGAGAAGACTGGAATACCACGGGGTCGTCTGGGCTGGCATCTGTATTCAGAGAGGACACTCTGAACTTTAAGGGTTTCTGGTCTCATCTCCGATGTCAGCTATGAAACCCCGGTGGTACCTGCCCCCGCTGAACTTGAAGAAACTTGCATGACAGCATTTGCTCAATAAAAAAAAGAGATGCAGCATGTTGGAGGCTGATGATGATTTCACCTTATAAACGCATGCATCTGGTCAGCATTATCAAAGGAAGAAAAACAGAAATTACACACACACACCCTCACTGAGAATACTTTTCACGTACAGTAAAACAAGTGATACTGAGACAGGAATATTTGAATAGTGTTTTCAGTGTGTGTACAGTTTTTCTTCCATTGTGAAGTCTTCAATCCCTCTCCCAAATGCTCTTGACTATTCTGAATATTTTAAGTTAATATTTTGAAACTCAGCACATGACTTTCCCCATTTAGCTCTACTAGCATGTCCTAAAAGAATGCTAATGTGTGAGTGCTCTGAGGTGGCAGTGGTGTTCAGAGCTGCATCCCAACGTGGTGGTTTTGTTCAAAGGGTACTTAAATCTGTACTCTTTCCCTGTGTTTGCTGATGGAGCCCATCTCTGTGTTTTCTACCTGTAACCATACTGTAGCTCAGACTGTCAACATCTCAATCTTACTTAAGGTGTCTTCTTATCAATGTTGCGCTTACTGTTGATGTTTATGAATGTTGTTTGATTGTTTCTTATACAGCTACCATCTTGTTTGTCAATGTGCCGCTTGGCTTCAATGGAGACACACACCAAAGCATCGAGAGTACAGTCAGTTTTTGAGCTCCAAAATTATCCTTTATCCATAACAGACATTTAAAGAAAGGATGTGTGCAGCAGAAATATTCTGTTGGAAACAGAATACATGATGTAGCAATTAAATATAAAATGAATAATTTATCTGTGCATGTAGTCTTCTATCAGAGCAGTTTTACCCTTAAGCAATGTATAACAAATTCAGAACAGCTGGTAAATGGCATTAACAGTTGTTTTGATGACTTTGGTCTTTGTGTGAAACGCCAGTTTATCATTGAGAATTGTTTGTTGTGTGTCTCCTGGCCTGTTTTGTCTCTGCTCACAAAAGCACTAATGTCTTGTTTTCAACCAATCGCTCATTGATAACACGGACCACACAAGAGTCCACGCTCCAGTAAGTAACACTGTCTGTTCAGCTCTCTGAATCTCTCACTAACGCCTGTCTGATTTTATTAAATGGGTAGATCATCCTGTATAGTATTCTGTTCATGCTCTGTCCTGTACCTCCAAACTCTCCAACCTTATTTGATTCAACATTTTTTATATCTATTCCACTCATTCTGCATCTTACTCTTTTTGTTATCAAAGTCACACAACAATTCCTGGCTGTTAATTTATCACCTGACATCTTCATTGATCCAGTAAATTGCTTCATGTTGAAATGGATTTGCTCGTTGTTGTTGATAAACCGCTCGAACATCAGACCAAAGCACTTGCTATGTACTGTGATATTCATTTTTGGTACAAATGTTTTGATTGCTAATTTACATTTCATAACACAAAAACCTAGAAAGTAGAATTTTGAGTCCATCAAAGCACATTTGGAAACTCTACTTTAAATCAAATTAGATGTTTGGTGAATACACAGCATGCAAACAAAAATGGTTTCAGACCTGGATCAATAAATAACAATTCAAGCTAAAATGAAATGTCTCAAATCAAATGCTAACACTAAGACATTAACCTTAATTTAAACCTTCTGTATGTTAAATGTGGTGCTGCATATAATGAATTGTCTGCTTCTGTATCCTGACATTTTGTCTTTTCTTTCTCCTCTCAGGGGAAGCCGGAGGAGGCGGCCCTACCTGTACAGGAAAAGAGCCATCCACCGTAGCCGGCCTACCTACTCCTGCTCCCTGGAGGAGGCCCAGGGCAGCATCAGGGAGTGCCGCCCACCCCCACCACTCAACCCTTCTAACTCTTTCATGTCCAGGAGAGAGAGAAGAAAAAGGATGACCATGTCAGTGTGGGAGCAGAGGACTAGCCAGCTGCGGAGACACCGCCAGATGTCCAGCCGAGAGATCCTATACAGCAGCCCCAGCGAGGAGAAGGATGGGCCTCCTGCTCCAGCCCAGCCCCAGCATGGACATCTCCTGTCACTGCACCGCAAGACCATGGAGCATACATCGTCTGGGAGTTTGAAGCGCCTGACAGACCCCATAGCCTCCCCAACCAAGAACCAGGCTTCAGGCTCCTCCATGTCTGTGAAAATGCCTCTGGATCCTGCCCTCTCTGGTGATGTACCTGAACCCCCAGCGTCAGTGCTGGTGCCAGAGTCGTTGGATCCTACGAACGTGCTCCTTCCTGATGCTTCCGTGTCTGAGGTCAAACCAGAGCCCATCAGTGAGAGCGGAAAACTGGGTGTTAATCAGAGTCACAACACCGTTAGCGAGCGTCGGAGCCCCAGATTGAATGGCGAGCGTCAACACAGGGCAGTAAAGAAGTTCAGACCACCAGATAATGTTGACACACTGACTCCTGAGATGGGAGGTCATGGTGGGATACGAGGCAGGAGGGTGCTGCATGACCATCAGAGCAGGGCCAGGAGTCAGGGGTCATCACCCGCGAATGGAAGCCACTTGGCGAGTCGCTCAGTCAGCAGAGAGGGGAAGAGAAATCCAGGGAAAGTAGAGGAGAAGGAAGCTGACACCAAAAAGGAGGAAGCGGGGACCAAACTTGATGAGAGCAGGTGAGACAGACCAACAGCTGTTTGTTTGGCAGTGTGTTTCAGATTTGGTAAACAGATGAACTCAAAGACAAGAGAGACAGGAATGATTTGGAGAAGAGGGAAATTAGATCCCACAAAGGTCCCCAGTCAGATTCATCCCAGGATGTCACATTTATATGTTTAATGCCAGTGGTTTTCAATGACCTGGAGATATTATGTAACAAAATACATACATTACTTTTTATGTACTCAGCACAGGACTGTGTTACAACCCAAGATTAAGCTATTAAGTTGGCTTTTTCAGCATCATGCACAAACTAGATTCACCTGCGTTGTGAATATTTATTTATTACAGATAAGGAAATGTTTTTGGATATCAGAAATGATGATGCGCTTTATTCCATACTCAAATGACCAACTTCTGTTGCATTTTGACTGCATGCTTTTTTATATTAGGGGCATTTTATGCCTTATTTGGATAGTCAACAGTAGAGAAATGACAGAAATGAGGAAAGAGAGAACGACATGCAACCTGCTGAATGTGAACTGGGGAACATTGCGGTTCCTGGTCAGCACCTTAACCCCTAGACCACCAGGGGGCCCTATATGTTTTAGCTACGTTTCCTACCCTCTCTGCATTTGTGAGAATCTACCTTAATGAAGACCCATTAATGTCAACCAAATAAACAAAACTTCAGAGTAAATCGAATATAAGAAACAATCTCTCACTGAGTTTGACCATTCCATGCTATAGCAGACTAGTTGCAAAGGATGAGAACCAAACCAAATTTCTGACAAGGGCTTACATTGTTGTGTTATTAGGCCTCACAGTGTTTCCTCTCACTGTGATAAAAGAGTATCAGCAAGAATGAAAGGAAAGGTGTTCAAGACGGTGGTGAGACCAGCGATGTTGTACAGCTTAGAGACAGTGGCACTGAAGGAAAGACAAGAGGCAGAGCTGGAGGTAGCAGAGCTTAAGATGTTGAGGTTCTCTTTGGGAGTGACGAGGATGGACAGGATCAGGAATGAGCACATCAGAGGGACAGCTCATGTTAGATGTTTCGGAGATAAAGTCAGAGAGGCCAGATTGAGGTGGTTTGGACATGTTCAGAGGAGAGACTGTGAATATATTGGTAGAAGGATGCTTAGGTTGGAGCTGCCAGGCAGGAGGTCTAGAGGAAGACCAAAGAGGAGATTTATGGATGTAGTGAGAGAGGACATGAAGTTAATTGGTGTGAGTGAAGAAGATGCAGAGGACAGGGTTAGATGGAGGCACATGATTCGCTGTGGCGACCCCTGAAAGGGAACAGCTGAAAGGAAAAGAAGTGTTTCCTCTCAGTCTCTCTGCTATTGTACTACAATGCTATTCATGACTGTTGCCCATATCACAACAACCAACCATACTGTAAGTATATCACTGTCCTCCCATCTGTCCAGTAAAGTCTTTGTCTCTGTATTTTCAGACAGGGTGACAGGAGCGAAGGAGGAGACCCTGACCCACCAGACAACCAGAGCCACACTGGTGACCAGAGTCATCAGAAGCAGGAAGAACCTCCTCAGCAATCAGACCCGTCTCCACCTGCCATCCCAGAGAGCAACAAAGAAGAGAATGAGACAGAGCAGTGCCAGGATAAATCTCAGCTCATCTCCAGTGTGATCATCGAGGTGCCCAACGTTCAGTCATCTCTGGAGCTCTCCACAATCACAGGTATTGGTACAACTGTTGGTTTCTGGTTTTCAGGTGCTGATAAGGTGACTTTTTTCATGCTGTAGCTGGTAGCATTAGTAGGTGTGTTGTTAATTTATTTGTCTTCTCATGACTTGTGACATTACTACCTTTACTCTAACCTCACAAAGCCAGCCAATAATTTACACTTCACTCATTGTGGTCTGGCAAGGGTGAATAGGCATTTACTTGGGACAGGATTCATGTCAAGTAGCTGGTATAGAAGATCCACAAGTACTCATCAACATGAGCCCTTCCTACAGCTGATTTTCAAACTGGAAAAGCAAGGCTGCTCTGGAAATGTGAAATTTCTCTTAAATTCTCAAGCAAATTTAGTTTCTGAATACATTTGAGATGAGAAATAGGCCATGCAGTTGCAGAGTCATGCTTCATTTCATATCTATTTCATCTTGGGTTAATGGTTGCCTCCACAGTTTAGACATTTTGGGAAGCGATGGGTCATCTCATTGTCTAAGCTAGTCCCCATAGTTCTCTGATTCGTCTCACTACTGATGGGCTTGATCTGTTCTCAGTGGAAACTTTCCCCTTTTGAAAACTAAGCTTGCGAGTTTTAATGTGGCTTTGTGAGGCCTCCTTCCTTGTTTGTATCCACTGTACCCTCTTCTCATCCCACCTCCTCCTCACACCTGTCCTTACCATGTCTTCTTCTTCTCCTGACCTTCTCTAGTCAACAGTAAGGACCCTGAAACCTGTAAGTCAGAGAAGGAGGAGGCAGAGGACACAACGCCTGTCAACGCTGTGACTCCAGACAGCATGTTCATCTTCAAACCTGACAACCCGTAAGTTGCTACCACTCACGCCTCTTATGGGAAACTAGGATGGACTCCCTATAGGAGTGTATTTCTTTAAAATATTTTCAACATGTTCAGAATCTTTTTAGTTAAGATTTGTTGCACCTCATCCATGTTGTTTAACCCTACTACCATTCAATTACAGCCAACTTAAGCTTGCACACTCTTACTCTTAATAGATGTGGTATCTGACCTCTGCATCACATCTTCACTCTGCCATCTGCTCTCCCTCAGGGTGCGTCGAGCATGTCACTACGTGGTGAACCTCAGGTACTTTGAAATGTCCATCCTGCTGGTCATAGCTGCTAGTAGTATAGCACTGGCTGCTGAGGACCCTGTAGCCACCTCCTCTGACTGGAATAAGGTTTGTGTGTTCACATTCATGTATATATCATCTGTCTGACAGGGACAGCTGTAACATTAATAACTTAATAGAAGCCAGAATGTTTCTGATGTTTCTACCATCCCCTGAATCACTCTGTTAACTCCTGTGATACGATTTCAATCACTCTTTATCTGTGCCTCGGGTCTAATAGCTCCCTTCACCTAAGCAGCAAAAGTACCATAAAGAAACAAGAAAAAAATTCGATAAAACATTTCCTTAAATTGTTTTGCAACAGACCACTAATGTGACTTGATGGGGGGCAGTTAAACCGCTGATGAGCGAGGAAATTGAAGTCTGAGCCTGGTTGTTTATGGGAAGAATTGGGCTAATTATCCTGTGTTGTATTACTATCATTTGAGTGGACAGTTTCATACTAAACCACAAGATGAGAGTCTGTGAAATAAAATAGTTCTAAGTGTCATGATATCAGCACAACAAGTTGTAGAATTTTTATTATCTGTTATATCCACGCTGTATCTGATTTTCTGATCTCTCTCTTTGACTGTCCTTATGACTCACACTCATTGCAGGTTCTGCGGTATTTTGATTATGTGTTCACTGGAGTCTTCACATTTGAAATGATTATAAAGGTGAGTAACTGTGTAAAGATGGCATAATAATAATATTTCACTGTGTGGTGTCTGATTGTAAGAAATGGTGGTCAAACATGTAAATATACCTTTTTTCAACCAAAAAGCTCCAGGATGGTTCCACTGTGGAGCCACGGGAACTACTTTTTTTCTACTTTGCTCTGCAGTTAATCATCTTGCAACTGCTTAGATTTATCTTGTGACTCCTTGCAGGGGTCCCGATCCTCACGTTGGGAACCACTGCTCTTTGTTACCCTTGGATTCACAAACAGCTTTGTCAGGCGCAATGCTCATTTAATTCAACTTGTTCAGGAGCTTGATTCTCTTTAAAATTACAACACTGAATCTTTAAATACCTAAAAAGATATGAGTTTACAGTTGACTCCATTCCTGGAAACTAACCTGGAGAAGGACATTTTTCATTGCACACCCTTGTCTTGTCCTCAGATGATTGACCAGGGTCTGATCCTCCACGATGGCTCCTACTTCAGAGACCTATGGAACATCCTAGACTTCATCGTCGTGGTGGGAGCTTTGGTGGCCTTTGCCCTCTCGTCAGTCACATGGTTTATTTTTAATTAATCACATGCACTAATCATATGTCTAAATCATCTCTGATCTTTAAATCAGCTGTAAATTAGCATTTTCTGCTGTAAATGTTGCTTCACATCATGTAGTCATCTCTTCCATTATAAATGTTGATATACATGTCCCTCTTTGTCTCCGTCTGTGGATGATGCCCCTGTGGGATTGACCACCAGCAATGTGATCGGGTAAAAAACTAAAAAGTCTTCCTCAGATACCATGTTTGAATGTGTAAATTCAGACTGTAACATAAGTAGAATATGTCAGATTAAACATACTGTGACAATGGATGAATAAGGTGGGAAAAACAGGTCTGCCTAAAAATTGTGATATTTACTATGATGCAATGGTGTGATGCTCACACTGTCTGTCTTTCTGCACAGAAATAACAAAGGACGGGACATTAAAACCATCAAATCTCTGAGAGTGTTGCGTGTCCTCAGACCACTGAAGACCATCAAGAGACTTCCTAAACTCAAGGTCAGAGATGCTCTGTCTTTGCTATCTTGGTTGTGTTTCCATACTCGTATTATTTGTATATTTCTGTCAATATATGTTATCATGAGCTAATTCATATATAGTTTTTCGTTTAACCGATCAAATGGTTAAAAATGACAAAGAGGTGACACCAGTTGGCCAATATGCTATAGGTGTACTTTGGTTAAAAGTTGAAAAGACACATTGGGTAAGATTTTGACCAAAGCAAACATCCATCATGGCTACATTTGCACCAAAGCGACAGATGACCAGATGTTGGGTGCATAATAGGGAATCCTGCAGTTTTATTGTGTGTATGTTCCTGAATTAGTAGGCTTACAGGAATATACCTTTACATATGAGCGACTCATCTCAGTGTCCACACACGCTGATAGAAACATACCCTACAGCTTAAAGATACTTCCTCTTTCATCTGTTATAACTGTATGTTGGAGACCTGGGATCAGAGAAAGAACGAGTAGACTGATGAGGTGATAAACAGTGAGGTGACAAACTGTGAGCATTGGGGCATGAAGACATGCTGTCAGTAACCTCACACGTAGTCTGTCTACTGGGAGAAAACAAGGAGGAGAGGAGGACATACCAAAGTATAAAAGCTCATGCATACACAGGTGGATAACTCTTGAAAAAATTTGTGGCACCAAATACACTCCTCAGTGGAAAAAGAAATAGCACGTAATGGAAACTGAGGTTGAGAGGAGGCAGAAAGAGGAAAATGAAGGTGATTAGCAGACAGGAGAACTAAAAAAAATAAAGGAAAACAGGCATTAAAAGCAGAGTGGAGAGGGTTAAAAGTGAAAGCAGGGAATTAGCCAGCCTTAGAAGCAGCTGGAGGACTGTCTGAGTGTGCTAACAGGTAGTCATCTTGGGATTGTGACTTATACCATGCACATCTCATTCTATTCACCGGAAGATCTGTGGGAAAAACATTCACTTTACCTAAAGGGACATTAATGTTTTTACATGTTTTAACATATAAACTACAAATTGCAGATAATATATTTATATTACCTCTGAACAGTTTCATTGATGTATTACCTTCCAGGCAGCCACTGGTTTCAGCTCATGCCAGTAAAAATCAAACTTGCTGTTTTTGAAACCTTTTTTCTTGTTGGTATCTTGTGTTGATGTGAAACTTAAACATTTGAGACATTGAAAGTCAAAAATAATTTCATCCATGAGCTATGTTGTCAGAAAACCAGACTAAAAACAATAAGCAAATACTGGCATTGTAAATGGGATAGTGTTATTTTGGTGTTTTCTTGCGGTAAATAGGTTCTAGCTTTACAACAGCTGACTCGAGTCTCAGATGTCTTTTTGTTGTTCTTTGTTATTTCATGTCATTTCCTGTTTAAAATTTAGTATTTTCTTCAAGGTTTGCATTGTACAGCACCTTGTAACTCTGGTTTTCAAAAGGCGCTTTATAAATAAAGTTTACTTACTTATTTACTTTATAATATGAATTCAAACACACCAACAAAAGTTTGTAAAACAGTCCCTACTTGCATAACTGCATTACTGTGTGATGATACCATACATTTGACTAAATGTATGGTATCACTAGATAGTTATGTGCATCAGCGAATATTCTGAAAATGAAATGTCACACTTGCTTTACTTCCTGCTTGCTTGTCCCTGCAGTATCTGCACAGCCCCCATTCCCTGATCTCACCGCATGTTTTTCATCTCATGTGTCTCTCTCTTCCAGGCGGTGTTTGACTGTGTGGTGACGTCTCTGAAAAACGTCTTCAACATCCTGATTGTCTATAAGCTTTTTATGTTCATCTTTGCCGTCATCGCTGTGCAACTCTTCAAGGGGAAGTTTTTCTACTGTACCGACAGTTCTAAGGACACAGAGAAGGACTGCCAGTAATACTCACTTTTTTCTGTTCTTCCTTCCGTTACTCCTGCATTCAGATTTATATTCATCTTTCCTTCCTTCCTTTTTTCTTTCTTTTCTTCTTTCCTTCTTTCTTTCCCTCCATCTTTCTTTCCTTCCTTCCTGCAAAAACAGCCTCTCTTAAAATTAATCATTGATTGATATTCCTTTGAGTACACAGTAATAAAAACATGATTAAAAAAAAACACGAATCAGTAAAATTAATTAAAATGTAGATATCTGTTTTTACAAATTAACACTTCTATTGTTTTTTGGCGCCATGTCCTCCTAAATCTAGACACTAACTAACCTCTTAAAGTCTATGTGATTCTTACCATTTCTTAATGTTATTTTATTTGATGTATCTTTGTTACAACGTTTTTGTTGTACCTGGTCTCCTCTTTCTTATCCAGGGGTTACTACATTGACTACGGGAAGGACAAGAAAGAGATGAAGAGAAGAGAATGGAAGAGGCACGAGTTTCACTACGACAACGTCATCTGGGCTCTGCTCACTCTCTTCACTGTTTCCACTGGAGAGGGATGGCCTCAGTGAGTGTCTGACTGGAATCATTCTCATGCTGGATGAGGAAATTCATATCATTTTCCATTTTTAGAGGGCTCATTAGCTTTAATAAGAATTATAACCTTTTAACATCTGGCTTGTTCTTTGGTAATGGTCAAATCTGACCTTTGAAGGAAATATAATAGATGTGATTAACTTAACAAAGATTTTGCCGTTCATTATCTCACAATAAGGTTACACCAATATTTTACTGACAGTGCTTGTGGGTTTGTACTGTACAATCCTCATTAATTGACTGCTGCTGTGGAAATAAATTAAAGCAATATCCTCTTCCAAATAGCAAATTGCCATTTGATCCCCACCCTACTGAACAAGTACTTCCAAACAGTTTCCGCCCAAACTAATAGCTGGTGTAGTACATAATATAATTTTTTTTAACCATTTTTAAACTGTAACCATTTAAAAAGGGAAATTTTCCTACACACTTGTTAGAACACTTCTTTAGCAAAGTATGCAAGAGTCTTACTTTCAGTGGGTGTTACAGTGACAGTATTCCTGTTTATGTGCTGTTTCTGTCTTGCCAACCAGTGGAAGTTTTTCTTTGTAGCTGCTCACGTGTTTTAATAGCTTTAGTATTAGCATTTGTTAGCATCGTATGTCTGCTCTTCCAGGGTTCTGCAGCACTCAGTAGATGTGACAGAGGAGGACAGAGGTCCGAGCCACGGCAACAGGATGGAGATGTCAATCTTCTACGTCATCTACTTTGTCGTGTTTCCTTTCTTCTTTGTCAACATCTTTGTGGCACTCATCATCATCACCTTCCAGGAACAGGGGGATAAGATGATGGAGGAGTGCAGCCTGGAAAAGAATGAGGTGAGGGAAGATTGATAAAGGAACGACAAAGAAACACTTCCGCCTTTTTTCCTATGTGTGGCTCTCAGATGAAGTGAAACGTCAGTGTTCTTTGTTCAGGTGACAATGAGACTTGCATGCATCATTATAGTTGCAATCCTGTGATCTGATCAGCTAGGTGGAATTTAATAGGCTCATTAGGACGATGTTGGCTGGTTCTTGTTAACACTGCTCTTCTGACAGTCAATGATGTTAGACTGGTCACACACAAATTAAGCCTCTCATACAACACCCCCTTACGAGCGACATAGTGTTGTGTAATTGTCCTGCTTTTAATAACCCATAAGCTCCTTTCCAGTCTTTTCCCTTCGTCTAATCAGCTTTTTTCATTTTAAGACTGTCTTCTTTTTTTACATTTAAATTGGTCATACCTTTGTCTTCCCCATCTGTCTTCCTTTCTCTGTCTCTTTACTTTCTGCAAAGTATAGATTTACAATGTAGTCCCGTACAGATATAATGTACTCTGACTGTCTTTATAAATCCATAAATGTTCTTGTACGAAACATCCATTTCTTTCTTTAGAGTTTAAAAGCAAACAGAAATAAAACAAAAACAAAGAATCCTGTCATTAAAACAAGGATTGGATTGTTAGACTGTGTGCTGTGTTTTGGGTGTTTTTGGGTTTCATGCTTATTTATTTCATCTTTCTCCTGTTCTCTGTATTTCAGAGGGCGTGCATAGACTTTGCCATCAGTGCCAAGCCCCTGACCCGTTACATGCCCCAGAACCGGCACACGTTCCAGTACCGTTTGTGGCATTTTGTGGTGTCACCCTCTTTTGAGTACACCGTCCTGGCTATGATCGCTCTTAACACCATTGTACTGATGATGAAGGTGAGGAAAATGAAGAGAGAAAAGACTTAAACAGTACAACAGTTAATTTTGGTAGGATGAGAATGAGAGGACAACTGGTGTGACAGGTTCTACCATTATCTACATATGTCTTCTCTCTCCTAAAAATGACGTGCTGTTTCCCACATAACCTTGTTTGTTGAAAGGAAAAACACGCCTTCTGTCAGGAACTTGCGACTGTTAACACTTTGGTTTTAAAATAAACCAAGATGTGTCACTCATAGAAACATGGATGTGTAGAAACTGATGTGTCCGTTTTAGGTACCACAGAACCACCTCGACACACTGTGATGTTTTCATTTGGATCTGCTGATGTATCAGTTTTTTTCCACCGCTCTCTCACCACTATTTATTTCCTGAACTGGCCTTTTCTTGGGCTATGCTGGTTGTTCAGACAGACAGACAGACAGTCAGAGAGACAGATGCGGAGTGACTCAGCCTGTATTAAATATTGATCTATAATGTCCAGGGGCTGCTATTTAGCATGACCTCATTAACTGTGGCTGCCGCCCCAGAGGAATGACTCCTTTAATAGTGCGACAGATGAGAGGTGCAGAGACTGAGGGACTATTTATGGGTCTGGAGGAATCTTCCATCAACCTGTAGATCAGTAGGGCTGAAGTTCACACTGATATCAGACTAGAATCATGAGGTTACGTTGCAGTGAACTGGTTAGGGAATATTCCACTTTTTTATCCTACTCATACCACGCATTTCTTGTAGTTTAACCCCTGCCCCCTTTCTATTTTCAGTATTACTCTGCCCCGCCGGCATATGAGGCCGTACTGAAGCACCTGAACACAGCTTTCACTGTTCTCTTTTCTGTTGAGTGTGTCCTCAAGATCATGGCCTTCGGCTTTCTGGTGAGAGAAAAGAGCAACACACCGCCTGAATGTGAATTCAAGATCCTCTTTAGAAATGACTCAAAGCATCTTTCCTGTTTCTACAGAACTACTTTCGAGACACATGGAACATTTTTGACTTTATCACTGTTTTGGGCAGCATCACAGAGATCGTGGTAGACTTGCAGGTAATTATAAAAACATGATTAAGTATCAACAGACACTGAAAGACAGTGTACCTTTCTGACTGATCAACTCTCCCCTCCTCTCCTCTGCACAGTTTCTCAGTCTCCCTCAATTTTAAGTAATTATGTGAATTTATTCCTGTGTATGACAAGCTGACATTGCTCAACACTACCAGTAAACAACAGTTTCCTTCCCCTCTCCTGTGTCCTTATGCCAGTTTGTTGATACGTTCAACATGAGTTTCTTGAAGCTGTTCCGTGCAGCTCGTTTGATCAAACTGCTGAGACAAGGTTACACCATCCGGATTCTTCTGTGGACCTTTGTCCAGTCCTTCAAGGCTTTGCCCTACGTCTGCCTGCTCATTGCCATGCTCTTCTTCATCTATGCCATCATTGGCATGCAGGTTAGGAAGACAGACGCTCGATCAGTCTTTTTCTCTCTCTGGAGATGGTGTTGAACATGCAACATGTACCATTTTTATCAAACCAAGTATATTTGTTTCATGGCAAAATACAATCCTTAACAGTGACAGTGTTTATGTCATGCATGTGTTTTGTTTGCATGTGTGTATATCTGTGTGAATCAGGTGTTTGGGAACATTAAGCTGAATGACAAGACTCACATTACCCAGCACAACAACTTCAAGACCTTCTCTGGTGCTCTGATGCTGCTATTCAGGTAGGACACCTTAAGATCTTCAGGCCTGCTCTTTTGTAGCTTTGGACTTTATGTTGTTTGTTTCAGATCAACGTAGACACAATCGTGGGAGCTTCTATAATCCAATCTGAAACTCAACACTTTGTCACTCATCACTGCTTCAGTACTCCGGAGTAGTTAAATTGAGATCCAGCAGTGATCCAAACTACACATGATTTGCTACATTTGGTTTGCTAAATAACACATTTCCTTAATGTAGTCTGAATAATGTTGCTAGGTTACAGTAATAAGGCTTTGCTTTCTAAGTACCCAAGGGGCTACTCAGTGTCAAGGGGTGATAGATGCTGCAGTGTACCACTTACCTCCTTAGCAAATAGCTTTGCAGACACCTTGAGAGTTTTACAAAGCAGAGTGGGTCAAATAATGAAATGACTATCTAGATCAAAGTGTTGATATTGTGTTTATTTCTCCATGTTGAAGTTCAGGTTTGTTCTCGTGAGCCGTAAAGAAAAAATCTGTACATTTAAACATGATAAGATTTGTATCCCTCTGGCTCTGGCTATCTGAAATCTGTGAAATTACACATGGCAGAATAACTGGCTAGATGCATTACACTTGCAGTAAAACTAAAATAAAAAAGCAACTGTAGAAACATTTAAAGGCATTAAAAGCACTATTGCATGCAGAAATACTGTAAATGTATGCATTAGACTACACAACTATAGGTCTCACATTTGGATCTAAAAGCGAGTGATGCGAGTCTTGATGCTTTGAATGCACCTTCCAGATGGCAGACGTAACTGTGAATAAACTGTGAGCTGGACTGCTCGAGTCCTAACCAACCCCCTCCTCCTCCTGGTGTTGTGCAATGTGTGTGTTTCCAGGAGTGCCACAGGGGAGTCATGGCAGGAGATCATGTTGTCGTGTCTGGGGGGACAGAAGTGTGAGAGGGACCCCTCACTTTCCCCAGCACCGACGTCTGACCAGGAGGGGGGCTGTGGCTCCGACTTTGCCTATTTCTACTTTGTCTCATTCATCTTCTTCAGCTCCTTCCTGGTAAGAGAAGGAAACTGGAGTGTGAATGATTCTTCTAAATTACAACAATGATACCTCTTTTAATGTTTTAACCTGGTGTAAGAAACTCTCTCAAGGGGATAAACTTGACATTTCATATTTTGCTCATTCATTGTCTTGTGTTATCTTTGGAAGAGCAGCTGTTCTTTCTACTTTGAGCACTTTGTTGATATTTCCCCCCTCAAGCACCTTCCATCCTCAATTAAATAAATGTCACAGCTTCTCCTTCCTCTGTTGTTTGTCTTCTGTCCAGATGCTGAACCTGTTTGTGGCTGTGATCATGGATAACTTTGAGTATCTGACGAGAGACTCGTCCATCTTGGGTCCACACCACCTGGATGAGTTTGTCCGAATCTGGGGGGAGTATGACCGTGCCGCCTGGTCAGTGTCTCTCTGTCTTTATGCTATACCTACATTTCATCAATAGTGCAGCTGTGCACATACAAATGCTATAGTTTCAGTGATGTTAAATGATGTGTTCTACACTCATGCTGTAAAATATAAACAGACCAAATCAACTCCATAATACACCCACATGTACTTCAATTGACATTACTGTGTCTAATATTAGATGTAAAAAGCAATTTTGGGGTGTCTGTCAAGCATTAACAACATCTGAACTAGCTACAGAAATAAATGACAACAGCCACCAATAACCATGCCCAAACCGTTTCACCAGCCTACAGAAAAGTATTTTTGTAAGTGTTCATTAAAGATTAAAACAATGTTGGATTTAATGCTGTTAAGATGTCCTAAAACTGCTCTTTTGAGGACAAGAGGACAGAGCCCCCATTTAGGTCTCATTCACCCTTCTTGTGGACTACAAGGCTGTAATGACACACAACTAAAGGCATGTATGTTCTTTCCAGTGGTAGGATCCACTATAAGGAGATGTACAAAGTTGTACGCACTATCTCACCTCCCCTGGGCTTTGGAAAGAACTGCCCACACAGGGTGGCATGCAAGGTTTGGTTCCCCCATGTCAACCCCCTCTTTTATGTGGGATCCTTCCTGATTTCCTTCTATCCCTCCTTTCCCTCCCTTCACCGGCTGTCACCGCCCTGCTTGACCTTTAGAGATGTGTTACTCAGGTCAAAGAATGATGACACTCCAGTCTCAGGGTACTAAGGCACAGGACATCCCTCATTCAGGATTATATGTAAACATACGTAATTTTGCTAAATCTTGCTTTTGATGCAATTGGGGGAAGCCTGTCTCTTTCTACCTTTTGGATCTGGTTTAAAGATGTTTTTAGTACTCTCTCATACACACGTACAACACTACACAACGTAGGTATTTGATATTTGTACCAGATCCAGTGAGGCTGTCATTCCTTTGCTCATCCTGTCCCAGGTTTTTTCTTTTCCCAGATTTCTATGCCCTGATGGCAGCATAGAAAGAATACAACCTGTTTTATTTTTCCTACTTTACTCTCTCCTCCTGCGTGATGCCTTGGAATAATCCTTTCTTTTGTATCTCCTCCATTCTTGTTCCTCTCTTTTACCCTTCACCCCCTCCTGTGCTCTTTTCCTCCTCCATCCCTCGGGAACGCACTACCCGACTCTTCCACCGTTATTCAATTTCTCCTCCACCTCCAACATCATCACTCTCCCTTCCTTCTCCTCTTCTTCTCCCTCTTTTTCCCCCCATCATCCCCATCTTCATGGCTACCTGGCGCCCCCAGTGGTCGTATCCATTACACTGACATGTATGAGATGTTGACCAACATGTCGCCACCTCTAGGCCTGGGCAAGAAATGCCCCTCCAAGGTGGCATATAAGGTAGACTAAACACTAGAGACAAACAGGCACTGCCTTCATGTTTTAATCAACGAGGACAAGCACTGTAAAAGCTCATTTTGTGTGTCATACATTGGAAAAGCAAGGCATTTTTTCCTGTTGATTAAACAATGTAGTATTGCTTGTTGAAATTCATTGATTAGTGGTACAGTAATGATTTGCCTGTTTTGCTTTGCATCTTAGCAGAAAACATAAGACGTCATTATCTGTTTGCTGTTATCTGATGAAAGAGTCTTGGTAGAGTTTTTTTTTCTAAGCCAGTTAGAGAACATTAATCAGAAAGTTGTTAAACATCTACATGCTAAATCTTGTCATTTGTAGAAGTCTGCTGTCAAATGTTCTCATGTCTTTCATACTTACTTTTGTTTCCTACATATACCTAGCTGCATGTGCCTCCTGTCACAGCCCCATGTTACATCTGCGTAATATGTAATTTATTGTACGTGTATGTGTTGTTTGTGTGTATGTGTGTGTGTGAGTTTGTGAGCCTGAAAGCATGCTCCATCACAGATGAACGCTATTCTCTTACCGCAGAGTGTTGTGTGAGTTTTATCTTCTTTTATAAAACTAGATAAACAGCACATACTGTTTAGACCTCCATTTACAGAAGGACAGGAAAGGGCAGAATAAAAAAAAATTATTAACATTTTGTCTGTATTTATTTTGTTTTGTGCATAATTTACACTGTTGTTTATCCTGATTGGGGGTTTTTTAGATTGCAAAATTGTTATTTCCTGATCCAAAAAAACATTCTTTCTTATCACTTCTTGATCTTGATCATCAAATATTTACTGCATCTTGTGTCTCAAAACAAGATATGGTAAATAATGACATGGTTGTCCTCTCCATCCTTCTGTATCTATCACTGTAGTCTAGTTTATTTCATTTAAACAAAGCAAACTATACTGTATTAAAAAAACTATACTTTTTTCTGTTTCTTTTGTTGTGATGCCCAGAATACCCATGGTTGCTCATATTTTTTTTTTCAAGCTAGTTGCCCTGAAATTATAATTTAGTTATCTAATTATCTCCATAACTTATTTATGGGTGAGTAGGCAAACTCACTTATAATGTTCCAGCTGGACGTTTTTCTTATGAACTGAAACTTATTCAAATGTTGTTTATAATAAACAACACGATGGCATTCCTGCTTATGTTCATAATGTTAAATCTAAACTATTCATTGTCAAGTCTGTAGGCTAAATTAATTGTCATCTTGGGATAGCGGGCTTTGAAAAATAAGTAAGAGTACCACAAAACTGTTATTTAATATCTTGAGATAACGAGAATATTAAGTTATTATGACCACAAGATAATAGGACTTTATGATCCACCACAGCTGCTCTGGGCTTCCACTTTAGCATTGTGATATGTTTGTGTTTGTGTGCTCAATTGTGACTGACTATGACGCTCTCTCTGCCGCCATCAGAGACTAGTCCTGATGAACATGCCTGTGGACGAGGACATGTCCGTTCACTTCACCTCTACCCTCATGGCCCTCATCCGCACCGCCCTGGAGATCAAGATAGCCAGAGGTTAGACTGAATGCCAAAACCTTACAGACACACATTCACTGCAATGTAAAACTCATTAAATTAAGTTAAATCACTTACTTAATGCGTGTGTGTGTATGTGTGTGTCTTTTTGACTTTTTTTATCTCCAGGAGGGGAAGACAGAAATCAAATGGACCTGGACCTGCAGAAGGAGATTGGTATCATCTGGCCTCATCTCTCTCAGAAGACATTGGACCTGCTGGTTCCCATTCACAAAGGTGACATCAGCATTACGTCTGCAACTTAACAATACATTAATTCATATGTCAAAGAAAAGAAAGATATACATTTTTGCAATCAGAGTAGTTGGAGTACTAAATGGTATTTCATTTGATAATGTACTTTTGAAGGGTCATGTCTATGGTGTGATGGTTTCTGCTTTCTCCTTTTTTAGCCAGTGACATGACCATTGGGAAGATCTATGCCGCCATGATGATCATGGACTATTACAAGCAGAGCAAAGCCAAGAAGCTCCGACAGCAACTAGAGGAACAGGTAATTTCTTATCTTCTCTTGTTTGTTTTTTAGGTGTATTGGAACAAATTTTGGATTAAATTTATTCCCATGAAGCACCCAGCAGCCACTGATGTGCAGTAATTTTATTGCATAAATCTGCTCTTTTCATCATCTAGCAAGTTCAATTTTGCACAGTTCATCTGTTTGGTTCAAAAGTTATCCTGAGATTTGTGTGTACTAAAACCCAGTCAGTTTTAACTTTTTAAGTATTTATTGTATTAACAAACTGAAGTGACTGCACTTTCATCCAAAATTAGATGTGAACTCTGTAACCAACTAGCTGTCTACAATAAGTCATAATTTAGGATTCTTTTAGTGACATTTTGCTTGGAATGTCCATGTTGTAATTATAGGAGCATTTTTGTAGCCTGTTTTAATTTCCCATCTCCACCTGTGTGTTTGTCCCCCCATAGAAACATGCTCCTATGTTCCAGCGTATGGATGCCTCCTCTCTGCCTCAAGAAATCCTATGCAATGCCAAATCACTTTCATTCCTCAGGCATAGTGCCGGATCTGCTCTGTAAATATTCAACTTTAATTTTATTTATATTGGTTTGTGGTTATGTATGCTGGTAGGAACAGAAAAATATTGTTTTCTGTAGTTGTAATCTGGTCACTGACTTTTCAGTTCTGTTACTTTATCATCAACAATAACTGACAAATGTATGTGGGTATGTAATACAGTTGCCCTATCTGTGTCTGCGTGTGCTCCTTCAGCACCAGAGGAGGCTTTGTGGCTCTCAGCCCCATCTCTCCACAAGAGATGTTCATGCAGCCACTGTCTCGCTCCAGGGAGGAGAAGGAGGAGGAGGATAACGACGACTACCTTTCACCCTACCACCCCTACCACCACCCACATCACCACCACCATCATTTACACACACTGGTAATCACCTACATGTATAGAAGTGTTGAGAAAACTAAAATATCGTCAGATTAAATATTTAAACTGCATAATCATTGTCAGCACCTAGTGAATCTGGTCAACCAGAAGTTCATTAATGGCAATAGCCACCTCTTTTTCTACTGTACTGTTCTAGTTTTACTACTGCAAGAGAATAATAAAATAATATAATTCAAGGACTACATGCAACATCTGTACTGGAACACACTGATTATAACTTAAACTTTGTCAGAGCATTATTATAGAGACTCGGTCTCAGTAAAATGTCCTCAGTTTGATTCTTGAGACTTGGAAGGAGAAATAAATGAGAAACAACCAGCCCTCTTTTTGCTGCGCTGTTTGTGTAGGTGCCAGACGTAGTGGAGTATAACCAAGTGATGCAGCAGGCCAGGCAGGACCCAACAGTTATTAAATCACCTCAGCGGACAGCATCTATCAGAGCGTCCTCCATGCCCAGACTGGCTGTTGATCCACAGGTAATAAAGATTAATAACCTTTATTCAAACCTATATTCAGCCCTTAACAAATTGTGTATTAGAATAATAATAGTATTTGCTGCCTGACTGCACTTAAAATATTTGTCCACACATTTTAAAACAGCCATTATAGTCATTGTTTGTAGAGTTTGCTCAGCACATAATGTCATCTACAGTATATATGCCTGTATTTATGTGTGTGTTTGGTTATGAGAGAGAGAGTGTGTTTGCTGATAAGGTATCATTCATGGTTACCGAAGTGATTCCTCCTCTGGTTGTTCGATGTGTGTGTAGCCTGGGATGTCAGCAGACAGTAACCTGATGAAGCGCTCCTTCTCCACCATTGGAGATCAGTGTGTGAACGGCCTCTGGCAGGAACAACACTCTCTGGAGAAAATCAGTCCTGACGGCACGTACAGGCCTCGTCAGAGGAGCTACAGAGGTCACTTAAAACATATCGCATTACTGAAACACCTCCTATAGTCATACATATTCTACATGCTACATATTCATAGCAGTGTTTTATCCTGAAAATTTCAGTTTGATTTTTGAAGATGAATTTGGCTGCTTTTGAAGCAATTCAAGCACAATTGACTTTAATATCAAAATCAACACATTTTAGCTTCAATAACCATAAGTATTGTGTGAAAAGTCCTCTTTACATACTGAATATTGACTTTTATTTACATTGAATTAACAACCAAAATGAAACAGTATTATTAACTGAAATTAGATTTTTCATGGCTCCTCAAGTACCCATTTTGATTGGATCTGGCATTTGGTTATGGAAATTGAAATTTCACTAAATGAAACAGAAATGGGTCAGTGATGTCAAGTGTTTCATGTGTTTAAGTTGGGCATTGAGATGGACCAATAGTAGACCAGTGTACTAGTATGTTGAATTAAATCTTTGACTAATTAAGAAATTCCTAAGTAGTCAGTCATAAACTGATGTTGCCAGAATATGATTTAGATTCCTGCAATTTCCTTCAGTTATATCATTGTACCTGTTATTATATAGTGGGGGAAAAAAATACTGATTGGACCTTTAAATTGGATAATTTGTATATGGTAGCTAACTAACTTTTACTAACTGAAATCTACACCTCTTAGGTCCTAGAATCAACCACAAAGAAACAAGCAGTCATGAGAGAGGGCGATCTAAGGAACGCCGCCACCTGTTGTCTCCTGATGTGTCCCGCTGCAACTCTGAGGAGCGCAGCCGGGATCCATCATGTGAAAGGAGACGGTCCCGTTCGCCTAGCGAAGGACGCACGCACACCTCACCGAGACAGGTAGGAATGCAACAGGGTAAATTAAACACTAAAGCACCAGCTTTTTGACCCAAAGTCGTTCTGGTTTGTATCGTACAATGGAATAAGGGACCAGAAATTCAGCAGTACTGTGTCTCACCTGCAGAAAGAGGATACGTAACAGCTGAAACTGCAGCAGTCCTTTCCTCACTATAGTGCTTGTGTTAATTGCAGGCGAACACATCAGGCAGCCCTGCCCATTCAGCCTCAGAGTCCAGTACTCCTCGTAATCGGCGGCAGCTGCCACAGACACCCTCTCGCCCGCGGCCGTACATCTCCTATTCCCCTCTGGTCTGTCGAGCCCACACCTCTCCCACACCAGCAAGCTCCTCTGAGGGACAGACCCAGCCTCAGGACGGCCCTGGTAGCTCCACAGAGACCTCGTGGAGGGCTGACAAGGAGGGCGGCCCCTTGACTGCAGGTCACGGGTCATCCGGAGGTCAGGTTTCAGGACCGAGCAACCCATCTCCTCACCGCTACATCTCAGAGCCCTACCTCCCATTCCACGAGGACGTCAGCGGTGGAGAGGCAGGCGACAGGCAGGACACCCTTACATTTGAGACAGCCATTGCAACCAGCCTGGGACGGGCCAACGCCATAAGCTCTGCCCCTCAGCTGAGACACTCCTGGCAGGTTCCTAACGGGCATTTCCGGAAGCACTTGGGACAGGCGAGTCCGGCCGGAGCCAGTGAGCTGCTAAGTGACACAGACGAGGATGACCGCTGCTAAAAGCGAGAGATGAAGATGATGCACAGAGCGACTGGGCACCTCAGAGAAGCTCCATGTGGCACCACAAGGCTTTAGCTCCTCTGTGGCTCTGAGAACTTATTCTCAGTACCAGTAGCATAACAGGCAGGACTGAACTCCACTGCTATATATCTGGATACTTGGGTGTCTGTCAGCATCGTATTCTTGTGTGTGTATTTGTGTGTGTGTGTGTATGTGTGTTTGTTGTAGCTGGAGGGATGCTACGTGTGTGGACATGGGTGTGTGTTTACGTGTGTGTGTGTGTGTGTGTGCTCTCAATAGAGAAAATTTGCCAAATCAAGAGAACAGCAGAGACTGGCTATACTATACGCAGATCACTGCAGGCAAACGTTTTGCCAAGCCTTCCCACACAAGTTAGTGTTTTGATTGTTATTTGAACAAAATATGGTGAGACATCAATCCAAGGTGTCCAAACCTCTCGTTGAATCCAAGAAACTGATTCTAAGTGCGTTTTGTGTAGGTGAACATAGAGGTAGCATGTAAAAATGTAATACGATGAATGTATTTTAGCTTTTGGTTCTTATGTTCAGGTCATTTGAGAGGGTCGCTGTTAGTCTTTACTGTGCATAGTTGTAAGAGTAGCAATGAAACAGGGGTTGATTCAGCCGGATTTTGCCAGTTCATAACTGGCAACCAGCCATTCTACACCATTCCTGTTTACAACAAGTATCCACATGGTTCATGGGCATTATACAGTCGCCAATCAATAAATAGCCAATACAGGAAATCAAGTTCCAGACCTTAAAGTGAGCAAAACCTCTAGTGATGGTGAGTTATTTTTCTGTCCTTATGTGAAAACAATGACAGTGTACCTTCAACTGGAGCAACACAGTTCAGGTTTATTTTGGCTCTGTGGTGTGAAAGATGCTAAAGAACAGATTACAGAATAAGAGATGTTTTGTCTCAGGATACTGGACCATTGAATATGTAATATATAATATCTTATGAAATCTTCTGAAAACATGTTCATCTGGGGTTCCAAAATAAAGACTTGTGAAAATCAGAAGGACTAGAAATGTCTCTTAACCCTACAGGTCAGTCTGCATGATATCAACATGACAAGACTGTCACAAGGACTGGACCAGTGGAGATAGGCCCTGTGGTCGGACTCAGCATCTGCTCTGTTCATGGACAACCATCTGTAGGACAGACAGCCTGGGTGAAGGCAAATGGATCTTCATTCTTCACATTTCTGTGCTGGATAACCACTGTCAGTGTTGTGTCAGAAGGTGACTAAAGCCATTTTCTTCTGGTACATAGAGCCAGGGACGTGTCTTCTTCCAGATGTGTTGCCTTCTTTCACGTGGGGAAACGAAAATGATGAGAAATTAATGTCCTTTTTAAATGTGATGCAACATGGATGCTTTTACAAAAGAGGAATCACAGGCACAGTATGGTTTGTCTATATGTTAACTGCCACACTGTTTGCGTCACATTGAAGCCTATGTTTTGGTCAGTAGAAACAAGCACTATGGTATTTTCTGTGCTCCAGAGTTGTAGTAATTTTCCACATGCATGATCATGGTGACAATGATAAAGACAGATGTGAGATGTGTCTTAGAGCTGCCGGATTGTTCTTATTTTAATGTATCCATGATATTAAATGGGATTTAAAACCACTTCACCAACAGAGTAATTATGAAACAGCAGGCAGAGAAATGTTCATGCTTTTTCAGTCCCAGCATTCACTGTCGATATCTTTGAACATTCCAACTTTCAACCGTTTGTTGTTCCCCTAAATATGATGTATATTTATATCATGTGCTGTTGTGTTAATGTAATATGTTGAGTTTGACATGTTTCTGAAATGTGAACACAGGACATATCTGGACTGAGGATCCAAAGGCCAGAAGAGGTCACACTCACCTGCTGGAGTCCCAAACAGAAAGTCCTGCACTGAAAAAGATGTATTTTAGCAGAGAAACCTCCTTTGAAGTGTGTCGACTGCAAGGCTCGATTTATACAGCACACAGGTTAGGTTAAGGCTTCGGCCTGTAGTTTATAGGACCATGCTTAACATACGTACAGTGCAGCCTAGGACTTAACCTTGATGTCTGGCTCCGTACAGAACAGCCTAATCTGTGCCTGGGGAAACTCGCCCAAAGAGTTCCCTATCAAGCCTAGATTTCATAGATAGAGAAGCTTTCTGGTAAATATGTAGTATAAACTGTACAAAATAAATCCATGTTTAATTTATTGCACCGTTTATATTTAATTTGAATCATAATGCCTGTCTATGACTTTAACAAAAGAAGTGTTTACATATCTGTTCAAAGGACCATTAAAGAGAGATCACTTATCTTTTCTGTACTGGCTGATATTACTACTTGTAAACACTTAAGAATTAAACTATAAAAGTATATATATATTTCTTTTTTTATGTTTTCTGGGAATGTTTTGCCTTTATTAGAGATCCGACAATAGAGGTGACAGGAAATGAGGGTAGATGGGGAATGACATGTAACAAAATCTACCGGGGAAGTTCATGGTCAGCGCCTTAAACTCCTAGGCCACCAGAATTGAACTACCATATGTTTAGCAATAGCAATTTATAAAAGCTTTTGAAATGTATTATCTTACACATACTGGAATGCTAAATGATAACCTCTAGGGCATAATAGCCTTTAGATGGATGGATACCAACACATTTGTACTGTCTGCAAATATCCCTCCAACTTAGTAAACATAAAAATTAAAAAAAACAAGACTATATTCAAAAGCTATAAAAGATAACTGCACTTGATGGAATTTATCTGCAACAATTACATCTGGTGCTTGTTCTTTTTTAGTTTGAATGCACTTACACACTGTACACAAACGTGACAAATGAATGTAATGTACTGTTTAAAACCTGTCCTTGATCAGACAGGTTATGTGCCTAGAAATACATGTTTATAATCTTCCTACCAGCACCAATGCAGTCAGGGAGCCGTTAGTCCATGATTGGATAAACAACACAGGTTGATGCTTCATATGCACAGAATTTTATGATAATGTGATATTTTACCAAGGTGTCAGTGCACTGGAAACAGAGCAGAGACGTAGGTGAGATATCTAGTTTGTTGTTGAGAGATCAGAACATAAGCAGAGTGTGTTTGTGAGACCGAGATGCCAGGTAGGCCCAGCCCTTTCAGGTCCATTTGTATCGGCAGCTGAGATGGTCTTCCAGCATCAGTTCTTTCTCTACTGAAGACATGATGCCGAGCTCATCTTTGCTCTCAGTGCTCTGGGTTCTTGCCTGTTTGTTTATGGTGAAACTAGACAGTCTGTCTCAGGAAGTGAGCACACCACAGCAATGTTATCTCCATCCTAAAGCAAAGGATCATGGGAGGCCCAGAGGACATGTGACACTTGCAGGCATGATGGGTAAGCAACCTTAGGATGAGGTAAATTTCTGATGCCTATGTGGGGAAATATTATATATATATATATATATATATATATATATATATATATATATATATATATATATATATATATATATATATATATATATATATATATATATATATATATATATATATATATATAGGCAACAGTGGTGCCAGTGACCCCCAAACTGGAGGAGTGGCTACAGCAGATCCCTGGAAGAACACCAGACATCTCGATCCAGAAGAGCGCAGTACTGGGAACAGCAAAGATACTGCGCAGAACCCTCAAGCTCCCAGGCCTCTGGTAGAGGACCCGAGCTCGAAGGATGAGACCACCCGCGGAGGGTGAAGGACAAAGTTTGTTTTTGTTTTTTTTATATAGTACATACAGTATATACATTTTGGGCAGCTTTGACAAGAAACGGTGCCTCATTGTTATTATGTTCACCAGAGGAACAAGTTGTGGCCTGTTACTGAGAGCATTACTCATCCATTTGACTCAAAAACCTCAATGACAAGTCAGAAGTTTAATCCGGCTGTTTCCTTATTAACCACATCTCTTCTGAGGTCAAAAAGCAGTTACAACGTGATTCATCAGTCAGTAGCATCAAGTTGATATCAAGAGTGCTGCATTTTGTTTTGATTACTTCAAATTTACAACTTTCAAATCCCAAGTGAATAATTTATATAATAATACAATTATATAATATATATATAAATACATACATACATATATATATATATATATATATATATATATATATATATATATATATATATATATATATATATATACATACATACATATATATACATATATATACACACATATATATATATATATAAATATATATATAGCTGCAATAGGTCCACTTCTGCAAACACAACACATAGATTATTATAATAACAATAATAATAATAATCTATGTGTTGTGTTTGCAGAAGTGGACCTATTGCAGCTCTTGGACATGCAGTCAGCAACTCATTACAATGTCTCAGCAACAGAAGATGACCGAGGATGTCCAGCATATCAGATTGGACAATATGCAACATTGTTCCTACCAACAGCTACAGTATTCGGCCCTCTGTAAGTATTACTAATTAGGCTCAACACAGGATCTCATCTCAGGCCTACTCCACTTCACACTGACCCAAACTATACTATACTAATCATTTCTTTTCTATCAACATGTATTTCTAAAAAAAACAATATGTCAATATTGTTATTCCTTGTACACTGTGCATTATCTAACTCGTAATGTAATATGTGGAAAATCAAACAAATCAACTCTTTACTAGCCTATAACTCAAACAGATTAACAGTTTAGGAACCAACTAAGATGGACCGGTTAACAACAGTGAGTACATACAAGAAAATACTTTAGAAATCCCAAACCAGTTCACCACAGTATGTATTGCTCCAAATGGCATTATAGTTACTAGGTAGGATATCATTAACACCCCATTTGTAAAATATTTCCAATTTAAACAGTAACTCTGCTAAGTTTGTTCTGTAAATCAAGCTAAACAAGTGGGTGTTTTTTTTTTCTTTAATCCATAACACATTTATTTAAAAAAATAAAGAATTAAGTAATGACTGTTAGACAAGTTAAACAGATTATTGCATCCTTTACTACAATCATCATCATTTTTCATTTTCAGAGAGTGGACAAGGTCACATGTGACAGCAGTGAACTTGTTTATCTGGGATGGTTTTTCTTTCCATGATGTGTAGGTTGAAAGGATTTAACTGAGGGCTTTGGTGTTAAACTTGACCTTGACTGTTTACACACACTACTAATGCTGTCTGAATCTGTCAGCTTTGTGATACAGTTTACATTCACTTGTGAAGCGGCTCTCTGCGAGGAAAGTCTTTAGTCTGTCTGTGAGACCACAACCGTGGATTTAAAATCTATTCTGTCCTGTCTACTCATCTCACAACTGTCCATGTGCAATGAATGATTAAGTCAAAATGTGCATGTGAGTACAAGTATGAGTGTGTGTAGGAGAGTATTCTGTATGTGTACATTTATTTGCAAATGTGCTAATGTTTACATGACAGTTTTCCAGATGAGCTGAGTGTGCTGATGCATCTTCGTCTGGGTCAACAGTGGTCAGAGGAGATGTAGCTATTGGCTATTTTAGGGCAGGAAGGGGAGGAGCTTTTTCAGCTGAAGGTGGGGCTGAGACTCTTCACTGTTGTCAGTGCCTGGGAACAACACTATGAGTGAGAAAACACATGTATACCACAGACAAACACATAATGATCCACAAACAATCATCCACCACTGAACTACTGAAAACCTAAGATATTAGGTTGAATGTTAGACCCTCCACTGAAAACCCAGCAAAAGTAAAACGCTGCTTTTCAGCCTGGTATTAAGTTACTCTGTAAAGGTAGAGATTCAAAAGAAACATTTTCAATATCTGAAACATTAAGTCATTGGCCATTTTTGCTGTATGTGACAATAAAATTCTCACAGGTCTGTCTGACAGGTTTCGTGCTGCTCCTCTGTGGGATGAACTGTGGCACAGCCTCTCCCTTACCGTCTCTCTGTCCAGACTGGAGTTGTATCTGGAGAGCACCCACTGGTGTCGAGACCTGGGACCGCAGATCAACACTTTAGGCCTGACGCTGTTGGGAGGAGCTTCGCGTCCTCACCACACACCCTTTACCGTAAGCCCCAACCTCACACAACCCTCCTCAGGCAGTAGCCTCTCGCTCTTCTGATCTTCATGTCACATTCCTCACCTGGGCCAGAGTCCTCCCCTCATGACCCTGGACAAAAAGGATGGAGGAGGGAGGGCTCAATGTGAAGTTCAATGGCAAATTAAGCATAACATAGTCATGAGTTGATTCATTTGTTAAGAATAAAGGGCAAAGTCTACTGTAGTAGGGGTTTAATCTCTTTATGAACGATATAATCCTCTTTGTGCATTTATGAAAACTTTGTGTGAAAAATAATACAGAAATACAGCACATGTGAACCTTTTACATGGTTCTTACTTGTCTTACAGTAACCCTTGAGCTGGCAAATATGTAAATTTAGGTCTTTCGTGTGGACTGATGAAGTTGGAGTAGGAATAAGACTAGAATGGAGATGAAAGGAGGTTGATGAGATGAGCCTCTCAGGATAGGAAGCTCTTCCCTCATCACAAGCCCACAACAGTGACAGCTGTGTTTTTCTATAAAGTGTCACCATCAGTGTTCGCCATTAATTTGGACCTGATCTAACAGTCTAAACCACCTGGGAGACAAAGGACATACACCTACAGCAACAGACAGAGTACAGAGTATTTAGTTGTGGACTCCGTGTTTTGCTACAGGAAGCAGAAGGGATATGTATATATGTGTGTGTGGATGTGTGTTTTTGTGCTGTGTGTTTGTATGAGACTTAGGGTGTCTGGCTTGGGCTGTTGATTTCATCATCTCTCTGGGCTGTAAATGTGTGTTCAATCAGGCCAGCGCTGGGCTCAGTCCTCCAGGGAGGGGTGTGTGTTTTTAAAGTGCAGCCACTGGAAGAGTGTGTAAGGCAGCTACAGTCAGAGGAGTGCAGAAGTTACCTTTATCAGAAGCCATGCAGGGTGCTGTGGTGGTGCTACTGCTACTGAGCTGCGTAAGTCTGATTGTCTGTATCATTGGTCTCAGTTAAAATTTCTTGAACTTTCTGACAACTTGTGGTAAAACTTAGAAACAGAAAGATGTAGAAACTGTTTAGATTTTGAATGTCGGCATAAATTATTAATACAAAGGCCTCTGAAAAACTTGCAAAGTTGTAATTATCAAACAATGTTTACGCTTTGCTTAATTTATAAAAATGTTATTTATTCAGAGCATTTGATTACATCAAGATAATTTGGAAGTATTATCTTTTGATTTAGATTTTTCTTATGCCATGTGGAAATGTGCTGTAAAAAGGCTGAGTACAATTTAGATACAGAACATCATCGTAAAATCTTTAGAATCACACTTGACTTTCTGATCTTCGGCTTGCTTTAGTTTTCTGTATATGTAATGTAACTACTATTGTGCGTCAGTTTCTTTGTGGGGGTTTTTTACATGGTGTACCATGGTTTACCAGTAGCTCAAATATTTCTGCGAGCATGTGAGAGGATGAGGGGCAGGGGAAGATTTTCACATCAACAAGTAAATCTCATAAAATGCTGTGTAGAAAATGTCACCATGGGAAATTTTAAACATTGCATCAAAATGGCGGACCTGCAGAAAGAAGGATTTAACCTCAGAAACTCTTGGGTTTGGTCTGCACATTAGTCATAGTCAAATGAGGATGCAGTGAGGCCTGACAGTGAAACAAACATCACTTAAAAGAGGGATGCATGTATTTACAAAACAGTGGATAAACTCACCTAGGTTACTCAACGCTACATGTTGACTGCTGACAGCTCTTTGTTACGACTGACTAGAATGAAGGTACCTGCACAATCAAGCAAGAATTCCCTACATTTCTGATTTTTTTCTCCACTTTCTCTGGACGAAAAAGGCTAAAAAATGGCAGTAGTGTGTGTTCCACAGCACAGTCAGACCAGTGGGAGTGGAGGACATGGAAGATGCATGGAGGAGTCCAATTATATTATTGTTTTTTTTAAAGGCCTTATTCATTCTTCAAGCTCTAATTTATGTTAAATTCAATGCCTGTATCTGCACTATGTATCTGCTGCACCACAGTTGTACAGTTCTAAAAGTTTAGTATAACATTGTAGAAATGATATGCAGCCTTTGAAGGTGGGGTATGCAATTCTAATTCAATACACATCTTTTTGTCAAATTCAGCAAATATCTCCTCACGGTCCGCCAGCTGTCCATTCAGTGTGTGTGTTGAAAAAAATCCAGTGTTTTTACACAGCCCTGCCTCTGTAAATGGGAAACAAACAATGTGGCTCGGACCGAGCCACACAACACTATTCCAGCCATGATTTGATGTGTCAGGTAATGTTAAATGACTTGCCCACGGACATTCAGCTTACTTTCTAGTTTGCCAAGATATGCTGTTGTTGTGATGTTTGCTATAGTTGCAGGAGAGTTGTGAGTATCGCTGTCTGGAGCTGGTGTGCTGGCTCTGGGAAACCGTCTCGTCCTCTCTGGCTGTTAGCTTCGCAGCAGCAACTGTAGCGACAGTTTGCTAACCCACAACCTAGCTAACAATTGTTACATTAGTACTGTGTCGTTGTTTGCTCTATATCATGGTATTAGGATTTCTCCAGAATTGCATACCCCACCTTTAAAGCCCTATGTGTAAGATTTGAGTGTTTCTGACCTTTGCGCCCTCTAGTGGTACCAGACAGCAATACACACTAACAGCTATCAAAAAAACAAATTCCCTTCACTGAAGCTACAAGCCAGACTTTGAAATGAAACTCTTTAAACTGGTCACCTTCTGTCTCTTGTGTGTCTGTGGTGTGTTCGGGGCACCATCCAGCAGATGATCTTTGTCTTAGGAGATCCTACAGCAGCAGAGCAGCACTGTCGAGATCACAGCAGCACATGCTCAGCTCTGACAGACACACAGGTACAAACAACACACTACTGTCAGCTAACAAACACTTGTTTGGGTTTTACTCACAAGGTTTATGTCCTGATAACTTCTGTTTTGTTGCTCTTTTTTCCTGATATTATAAACTTTACAGCCAGGCAAAGTGATCCGTCAAGCATAACAGACAATAAATAAAGACTATTTAATTAGGAATGGATTTGTTGTTATTGCTGTTATGCTCATCCAAAAATATGTTATTTTTGTTGCTTTTTATGTGTAATATGTAAGATTCTACTTTAAAGGCCTAGCACAACCACACAGGTGTTTTCATATGGCTGATGAGACCTCACAAAGATATTTTAGACAGTTTCAGGAAAATAAAGACTTACTTATTTTAAGCCTAAAATGTTAGCCACCCTACCCCCAAGCTAACTTAGTTTGCACTGCGTTGAGATTTTATGCTAGTGGAAGTTTTTTGTATTGTTACACTCTTCACTGAATTTTCCCAGTAAAATGTCCTTGTGACTGTTGAATTCTTTCACAAGGTAACATTTTCTGCTGGAGTGAACAGAGCTGAGCGGTTTGATGCGGTTGCTCGATCAGCTGTTTTCCAGTATGAAAAAAGTCTTAATTTACACACAATTCATGGCAAATTGGTCCTACTTAAGATAGTCAAGAACTTTGTGCAATGGATGAATTTAGATGTCTGTCTAAAGTCTGACTATAAGTTTGATCTAAGCAATAGTCACAGTCTATGTGAAACCGGCCCCTGAATAGGCTGAAGTTAGATGTAGCTATGCTGGGGATCATGTGAGCTCACCAAACTCCATGTAACAAAGCTAATAGGCAGTTCAGGGAGATATTAATTAAGCTTAGTATGTATACACCCACACAGTCTAATTAGAAGAGGTCCAATAGGGCAAAATACGTGAAAACATCTGTGCTGGTGAAATGAGGGTGTGTAGGGCGTTTAATAATCTGTCCCAGCCCCACATTCATCCTATGTTTGCAGTTCTAAAAAGTAAGTCTGTGCTACTTGAGATGCTAGCAATGCTTTTTATTCATAAATTACATGTGAGTGTGAATGTATGGTGATAATATTTATCCACAGTGCTCTGCTGGTTATAGCATCTGTGGGAGCACCATTCCTGTCTCTCTGGGGAAGCCACACAGGGAGTGTTTTTCTCAGAGAGGTTTAACATCATAAAAAATTGTATTTGTTTTTGTTTTGGACACTAACTGCATGTTATACTTGTGTGTGATCCCACCAGAAGTGTTTTTTTTTTTTGTTTACATTTCTGAACAGACTCTTTTCACACCACTGAACTGTAATTTCTGTTTTACAGTTTGGATGTATAGTCTTCATCCTTTTAGGCAGTTTGTTTGAATTGCATCATTTGGGCATTAATTATTGTTATTCCTTGAGAGCTGTTCGTTAATTTACTTTGTCCTAGAATGGACTAATCCATTCTTGCGTTAGAGCTATTCAATAATGGAACTGAGGAGAATGGCAATTACAAAACAGTACAGAATTTACTGATAAATCTTGAAATGATTTTCTGCTCTCGGGTCTCTGTTATTCCACTTAAGACTGTAAAATGGAGACAAAAAGGAGTTCAGCACACACAGGGCATGTTTGGGACACTGGGTAATGTTTCTCCTTATGTAAACCTTTCCCAGGAGATTGGAGCTATACATGAGGTGACCATTCTGCCTGGGATCAGAGTATCATCCAGACCAGAAAATTCCCCCCAAGACACAACTCTACTGGCTGGTCCCACTGAAGTGACACCAAGGCTGCATCCAGTGAGCGGCACTTCGCCTCTGAAGTCACATCCTGATCCAGAGGATGTTGACACAAAAGCTGTAGTGACAACCGAGGCTGACACAGACACTCAGACTGTAGGCTCAACCAACAGAGAAAAGGAAAAACCAACAACTGTGAGTAAGGAAGTAAATCAAGATACTGAACCACAGCCTCTCTCTCTGACTGGAAATGGGCAGCTTTCTAATTTGCACCCTGACATATTAGGGACAAAGAAGGAACTGTGGAGCACAGAAGGAAGTGTCATAACCAGGACTGCTTCTGTCCACACACTTCAAACTGCTCAGCACCAAAGACAAGTTCATCGACCATTCGATGCAGCAAAGGAGAGCTCTGGAACAAGTGATGCATCTGTCTTGGAAAATGTTGAAACGGCCCTTTCGAGCCCTAACGTTCAACCTGAGAACCCCACAGCTCCAGGTGTCTCATCAGGAGGGGCAGGGGGAGTTGCAGAAACGGCAAGTACACAGAGATCTTTCTCTAATGGGCCACAGGACTCTGAGTTTGCTACTGGATCTACTCTTATCTCAGGCCCCATCACAGAATCAGGGTTTGTCGCTTCCAGCTTGTACCCTTCATCTGAAGGAGGAGTAAGGGAGGCGAGACAGGAAGCATCGCCACTAGTCTTTATGCCTCCAATTTCCCCACCAGTTAAACTCTTAAGACAGACAGAACAAAATATATCACTCGACAGAGCAGCAACTGAGGACTTTGCTGCACCTCAGACAGCTCCAGCCTTAAACCTGACTGTTTTAACTCCCACACTACAAAGCAGAGAAGCACTAAGTACCAGGAACATGGAAGGTGAGATGGGTAATGTTTCAGCCAGTGTGATAAAAGAAAAAGAGGAAATGGAAGACAGGTTGGAAACTGTTTCACCCAAAACAGAAACATCATCACAACAACAACTTCCAGGTGGGGAGCAGGGGAGTGGGACAGAGACAGATGAAGATGAGATAGATTTAGGGGTGGAGGAGGAAGTACAAAGACAAGCAGAGATGAAAAAAGAAAGCTATGATAATGACATTGACATCTCTGAGGATTATAATCAGTCCTCACCTGATTTGAGCAGCACTGAAGACTCCTTCATCCAATCAGAGACTGAATCCGCACAACAGACTGTTAAAGCAGCCAACCAGCCGCCTACATACACAGTCCAACATCACGGGGCAGGATTAAGACCTCGAATCAGAGGTCAAAGGGTAAGACATTGTTAACATTTAGCAACACCTGTGTAAATGTTCATAATCAATAATCAAAGCTGGATTTTGGACATTTGAAGTTATTTTTGTTGTTATAGGTGTGGTATACTTTAAACGCCAGATTTATTCACAGTGACATCGAGGACAAAGTATTAATGACGTTATAAATGCATAAACAAACCACATAGGAAATTTTAATTACATTTGTGTGATATTCTTATGTCATTTTCCATCATGATCTTGGATGAAGTTGAGTTTGCATGGAGCTGATTTGATGACTGAGATGGCAACATATATCTGTGTCAATTCTAGCACCTAGAAAGCCATGCAAGTGTGTGTGTTTTGTGGTTGAACGGAGGGTTTAGTCTCAGTGAAAGTCATCATCTCCCTCCTCTGGCTAAACTGTGGTACTGTAACCCTGAACTGTGAAATCCAGCTTCTGGTATCTCAGACTAAGACACAGACTAAGTGTAATTTCAGTGTTTTTATACCAGAAGTCTCCACAAACTCTCCTAAACCCAACCCTTACCATTATCACAAAAACATTAGATTAATCAGAATCAGACATAATCACCTGGGATATCTACATTTCTGCTCTAGTTTCACTGTCTTCTGTATAGGGGGTAATGTTTAACAAGCGCAGTTAAAGTTTAACTAATTTTTGGTCGTGATGATTATCCTGAACTAACTGTTCCACCTCGCTCTTTCTTCAGGGGTTGCAGGGTCCACCTGGGCTATCAGGACTACCAGGGCCTAAAGGAGACAAAGTATGTATTCAGTTTAACCTGAATCAGGATGTCTTATTTTTTGTATCAACAATAAACCAAATGACTGAGTGTAATTTGAAAGGATTTCTCATAGTGCTAAACAGATAGTGTCCAACATATTGCCCAACTATGTATCCCTAGTACGAAGCTTGAAACTGCTTTTAGCATGGTTTAGGTCATTGCTTTGGTTTACAGACAATTCAGTCAGCCCTCCAATAGTAAAGGCCACTGATTGCAAACCAGGGGTACTTGTACCCTAGGGGGAATTTCTGCAGTTACTCAGGGGTACATGGAAAGCATGTGAAGTAACGTTAGCTCAATAAATTTGAAAAAATTTAAATTACTATTTGAATTTAAGAATATATACTCATATAGAGTCAGCTACAACACCTGAACACCACATTTTAAGTGTGTAAAACTAGCAAGCAAGCAGTTGTTGAAACAGTTAGCTAAAAGTGACGGAATAACAGTTCAAATTGTTAGCTAAAGGTAATTTATAAATGGTAAACATAGTTAGCTTAAAGTAATGGATAAACAGTTGAAATAGCTAAAACTAATTGATGATGTTGAAATAGCCAAAAGTGATAAATTGTTAAAATTGTTAGCTAAAAGTAATGTATAAATGGCTAAATAGGTAGCTTAGCAAGTAAAGGAAAAATAGTTCTAGTTAAATAAGTTAGCTTAAAGTAACTGATAATGGCTAAACAGCTAAGTGATAAACTGATAAAATAGCAAAAAGGAACGTTAAAGGACAAATAGTTGCAATGGTTTGCTAAAAGTAATGGTAAATGGTTGAAATAAATGGTGTTGCTCTGTGACAGCTAGCTGGGTGTGCATTTAACAGGTTAACGTTAGCCTTAATGGGCTGTGGCACTGTCACTAAGCATTTGACTAGCTTAGCTTAAGTTAACAGGATAAGTCAAACCATAACTTTCAGGGGTTTAACTTGCAACTGTGTGCTACATTCAATGAGAACTCTGTGAAACAAACCAAAGTTAAATCTAATTAACCAGATGTCTACCAAAGACTAACGTTACTTATTAATTTCATTTAGGGAGAGGTATTTTTTATATTTCATTTGATATGTATGTATTAAATTTCTAATTAATATATTTCTTCACATAGACAATTATTTCATTGTCATAATTAAAACATGGATTCAATTGTCTATTTTATTAATAGAATTATGACCCATTTAGTCTGCCCAGATGTCTGCCCAGTCTTGCATTGCAAGAGGTGCATCATTTTCTACTTTATCTTCTTTTTTATTTATAGGCATCTTTCACTTGTAATTCTCACAAAATCAATTAATGGTGTAGCTTATACATTTAATACACATTAACATTTTCATATACATGACTTGTGATATTTCATCAGTTAATTTATGTTTGATGTAAATTGGCCTCTTCACTTTGTCAGATAACACCTCCACCCTGGATTAAACCTCAGATAAAACGACTTTTGGTGTGTGAAGTGAAGTGATTTCTGCAAGACAGTGCAAATTGGCTTAGACCACATCTACAGTTTAAGCTTCTGAGGATACCACAATCAGATTTAAGATTTATTCCCAGATGACGCAGATTTAAAATCGTCTTAAACTCTTAACTTAAGCTATATTGAAGCTAAATGACACAACAACAGCCCCAAGAGCCTAATAGGCAGTTAATAGCTCAGGGCTGTTTTTGTCAGCTTATTGTGGAGTTCTTCTGCACCCTAGTGGTCAAAAATGGCTTAATGCAGCCTTGAACTTTCAACTATGAATGAAAAAGCCAGTTTCTTATCTCTGTCAGTGTTGATCAAAATGTAGACAGTGTAACCTAAACTCATCCTGTTTCCCACCTCAAAGAGACGTTGAGAGATTGAAGAGATGTTGTTTTCTGTCCTCTTAGGGTTATCAAGGCGTTATGGGCAGGACCGGGCGGACAGGATACAGGGGCCCCATTGGTCCTCCTGGGATGCCTGCCATTGTTGTATTTAAAACCTCTGAAGAAGAGTGGGAGGCTTTCAAGGTAAACTGCTGTTGTAGCTCTGCACCACTAACCAAAGTATGAATATGGATATGGATCTATGTAAGTAATATGCCAATGTACTAGCTATTCTAAATGACTGAAAACACATACAGTACAAACAAAAAAAAATTAACAGTTTGATTCTGAAACAGTAGAGACTATAATACTAGCATATTCATTCAATTCAATTTTATTTATATAGTGCCAATTCATAACAGAAGTTATCTCATTGCACTTCTAGAGCAGGTCTAGACCGTACTCTTTAGAATATTTTTTACAGAGACCCAACAAATCCCACCATGAGCAAGCATTTGACAACAGTGGCAAGAAAAAAATTCCTTTAAGAGTCAGAAACCTTGGACAAAACCAGACTCAATGGTGGGCGGCCATCCGCCACTACATGTAACATACAGTTACATGTATTCATATGTATTTCAGTATGAATGTTTTGCATGTTGGACTATTGTCACCTCTACATATGTATATGTATGTATGTATATATGTAATCTTTTTTTGCTGATAATTCCATTTCATTGCTTGGGTTATTGTTCTGAAAATGTGTTACATTCAATGTAAGTCTGTGTGATCATTTGTGAGAGAAATAGGTTTTTCATTATAAAGGAATATTTTCTCCGTCATTTCTTCGCAGAAAAACAAGATCTATAAAAAGCTGATTTCTTTCTGGCCGGTAGGTGTTTGTTGTTTTTTTCCCACTGATACAAGTTAGATAAAATCCAGTGAGTCAAAATCCTGTACAGCTGCTGAATTACAACTAACTCTGATAACATACAGTATTAATACTTTATTTAGAGTGTAAATACAGTCTAGTGTAACAAAATACACATGTATACAATGAGGACTTGTTTTGACTGAGTCATAAGACATTGTGTTTTTTATCTTCAGAAACTTAAGGGGCCTCTGGGGCCTCCTGGACCTCCTGGAGATGACGGACCAATTGTAAGTAGACAAAAGTGTTAGGGATTACTTGAAAAGGAAAAGTTTAAACAGCTATCTAGGTTTAAACTTTATCATACCGTGACTATACTAAACACAGAGAGATTGTAAAAGGACTCCTGTCCTAATTTTATATTTCAGGGGCCACCTGGAATTACTGGGAAGCAAGGACGAAAAGGAGTTCAAGGGAAAATCGTAGGTGCCTCTACTTTATTTGCATCTTATCAGAGTATACAGTGAGGCATTGCTTGCTAGTTTATGGGCTCGTCACACACCACTTTAATAAGGATTCTTTTATTTACACCTCTTCAAGTGTCAGACATTTAGAAAGGCACTGCTAGGCATCATGCACTATTAAAGTCTCTGTACTCCTTGTGAAAAAAACTCCACACTGAACTCATAACCATGACTTGATTGAACGCAATGAGTTGACTGATTCATGTAGAACAACATGGAGTTATAGATATAGGTTGTGATAGTGTCATTTTGTCAATGAAATGTATGCGCACTGCTATGCTGACTAAGCAAACATCACCAGGTGGTTGCTGTGGTGTTGCTAGGCAGTTGCTAGGGTGTTAGGAGTGGTTGCTAAGGTGTTGCAAGATAGGTGATAGGGTGTAATAAGATGGTTATTATAGTGGATTAAATAATTGCTATGACTGGTTGCCAGGGTGTTCAGGGCTGTTCAGCTGCTGCAATATTGTTGGGATATATTAGGTGATAATTATGGGGATTCTGGTTGGTAGCTAGGGTGTACTTACTGGTTTTGAGGGTTTACTATGTAAGTGAGTATGCACAAGGTGTCCCAAGAAAATACTAAATGAAGTGGAGGAAAAGAATGCCATGACGCAAAGCGGACAGCCATTTTCACTACAACGTCTGCTCCAATGCCCCAACACACACTACTGCTCAGTATGTTTTTCAACAGCAAGCACACTAACAATACAATCAAATTCAATTTTATCACTGATTTGTGATATAAAGAAGAAAAGACATTATTAAATTATTATCTGCTTTTTGCCATGAAAGTTCTGAGACCGGGCAAACTGCATTACATGGTGTATTGTACTTCAGGGCAGTCCTGGACCACAAGGTATGCCGGGTCCCCAGGGCCGACCCGGAAGAGATGGGAGCCCAGGAGAGAACCCTGATCCAGGCCTTCCAGGCTTACCTGGAGAACAGGTAAATCTGCTGACAGACATGTAAAATATGTGTGTATTTTCGTAATAGCAATGATGTCAAACAGGTCCTTAAAGGAGCTGTAACAACATTCACTGCCACTAAATGTCGCACTAGAGGACCAGCATCTCAGACCAAAACAAATGGGCGCTACGTCGCACCTGACTCCATTGAAAAAACAGTAATTTTACCTTGCAGATCATCGTAAAACACACAAACACTTAATTCAAATTGGACAGAAATGAAATAAAACTCATCAAAACTGTCTTCGTTAGTCTTAGTCTTATATTCCAACAATCACCAACTCTGGTTTGGTCGAAATAAATCCTTAATTCACCGAATTAGATGAGACTCACATGCACGATCATGCACGCACTGCTGGGGCGGCTGTATAAACAAAGCAAAGAGAGGCTGTGATAACAACACAGGTAGAGGGGGTGTGACGTCATTCTCTGCTCAGGACGCCATTACTCCACTATATCTGTATATGGCAAATAGTTGTTTGCTGCTATATTAATGTTCAAAATCTCATTTACAGAACTTTTTATACCTTGTTACATGTATATGTATTTCCACCCATACATGTAAGTGCAGTCCTGTTGCAGCTCGATAAATTCACTTTGTACTTGTCCCCATATAGGGTCCTCAAGGCTACAGAGGAGAGAAGGGCAGCAAAGGGGAGCTGGGTGAGTGGGTAAGAGTGGCCTGGACTTCTAATGTTATGGGGATTTAAATTATGGAGGCCCAAGTATATATGTGTATCTATGTATCTATCTATCTCTAAGTATGTATAAGTATTTTTGCGTTTAGCTTTTTATTTTTTGCAGCTTCCTCACACTATTTTAGTTGCTCATATTCACATGACAGATTGTTAGCACTGTGTGTTAGAGAAGTGTTGGGTATCTGCCTAAATCCCAATTCTTTTGTGAAGTTGTCACTATATTGTCGGACTAGAGCATTTTATTTATAGTTATTTGTTAAATCACTTTTTCTCTGTCTTTAGGGTTATCAAGGGGAGGCTGGACCACAGGGAAACAGAGGACAAAAAGGAGACAAGGTCAGATTCACCATCCACCACACACATCTTTTTCAGGAGTAGAGGGCTGGTACATGTGACTCTAATTTTCCTGTCTTTGCTGTAACCAGGGAAATAAAGGAGTGAGAGGCATCGTTGGCATCCCTGGCTACATAGTAAGTATGGATGACTTTAGTGTTTAATGACAACCCCTGTCGTTGCCCCATCATTATAAAGTCATTATAAAGTGTCATTTCAAACATAAGAACTTTTTACTGTGCTGAAAACACTAACTTTTTGTTTCTTGATGCTTGTTAAAGTGATCACTGAAATGCGTTCATGACTCATTAATCACCACATTTATGTAAAGTGAATTTTTATATTTCAGTATCTGAACTGTCCTATGTTTACAGGGACTGCCTGGAGCCAGGGGTCCTTCTGGGTTTCCAGGACCACCAGGATCTCTGGTCAGTGTCGCTGGGTGACAATTATCCTTAAATAACAATAATGATATAAATATACTCCATCTTGATCATCAGGTCCACAGCTCTCGTTGCTTTTAATGACACTGATATTTTTATTTGATACACTGCTGATTATTTTCAGGGAGAGACTGGAGCTCCAGGCTTTGGTGGACCACCAGGCCCACCTGTAAGTTTTCTAACACAATATACTACTACAAAGTCTTCATAGAATGGATAAAATTATGATGTTGGATTAAATAATGAGATACCATTGAAGTAAGAAGTACATTTTTTAATCTGACTTCTGCTCAGGGCAAAATGGGCCCCAGAGGCATAAAAGGTGTCCTAGGAGTTAAAGGACCTCCGGTAAGTAAACAACTAGTCGATCAACTTGTAATCCAAACTGATTAATAAAAAGATATTTGTGAAACAATATTTTATGCTATCAGGGTCATCAAGGTGAACTGGGAGCCAGAGGAGCAGCTGGACCACAGGTGAGAAGACACTTACAGATGTACTTTCTCACAGAGACCGAATAATCAGCTAATGACATTTACTTACCTTAACAAATGTCTGACCTGTATATACATGTATTGCTTCAGGCAGAGGCTGGTCCTGATGGAAGGGTTGGGTTTCCCGGTGTCCGTGGCCCTCAGGTATAACAAAACCTTTTGAAGCGTTTCATTCCATAGTACTACAGAATCAGTTTGGTCAGAGTCAGAATTATCAGTTATTGTAAGCTGGTTTGTATTTACAATAACTGGGGATTTGACTTAGTAGTTTGGTCATGTCTAGGCCATAAACATGAGACAAAATGATAAAGTTGTGCATGAAAAAAGGAAAAGAATATTATTCCTATTGTCCTGTAAGTTCTCCACATAAAGAAATCAGTCTTACTTCTCAGTTTTATCACATGAAGACAGAAAATTAAGAATAAAGAAAACAACTTAAATGTTCTTTTCCTCACAGGGAAACCCAGGACCAGATGGGCCTCCAGGTCCTAAAGGTGACCCTGTGAGTACACTTTAAGGAAAAACAGCCAGAAGCAAAGAAAATGTTTTTTATGGTCACTCTGTCATCTGCCCTCTGTGTGTTTCAACAGGGTGATTCAGGAGATGAAGGGGAAATAGGGGAATCTGGACCACCTGGACTTAATGTAAGACAACAAGGACAAACCCTCTGCACAAGCAAAATAATTTACCAGAGAAGAAATGAATTCAGATGTACTATAGCAAGTTTGTCATGTTGGAGCTTGAGTATATGGTTTTTCTTTCTCATTTCAGGGAGCCAATGGGAATCCAGGAAAGCCTGGACCCTCAGGTGATCCCGTAAGATTACTTAAAGCAATTTCAATTTTGTCTGCAGCTGAAATGTTTACATCAATTATAATGTATGGAAACATTTAATGATCTCAACCATATCAAGCCGTTATACTGTAAGAGTCATTTTGGTTCCTAAGTACAGTGCTAAATGTGTGTGTGTGTGTGTGTGTGTGTGTGTGTGTACTTTTGTCTACCAGGGGGCTAAAGCCAAGCGAGGTGAGAAGGGTGATCCAGGGTTCAAGGGAGACCTGGTGAGTTTGATCCTGTCTATCTGTTCAGTCGATTGTTGATCAGTTTATTGACCAGATCAGTTCAACGACTTGTTGCGTTTGTGTACAGGGACCTCCAGGGCCCCCAGGTAAACAAGGATTTAAAGGCCGTCGAGGCCCTCAAGGAGTTGAGGGACTTGGAGGACCAACAGGGCCAACAGGACCTCCTGGACCCAGTGTGAGTAAAATAAACTTAATGGATATAAGCGACTGTAAAAAAAAAAGAAAAAAAGAAAAAAAAGGTTTTGTTTTATACCTGCCCTCATTGTTGTAGGGGTTTGATGGCATCTTGGGGGAGCAAGGGAAGCAAGGAAAAGATGGATTGAAGGTGGGTTTTCAGAAAGAATCATGAAATTGTGAAATTGTGCATGTGTGTGAATGGATACATGCATGTACATGTGTTTTTTTTGTAGGGAGACAGAGGGCCAAGCGGTATTCAAGGAGTTCCTGGGCCTCGAGGCAACAAGGTAGGACAAAGATGGATGCTGAATAATTAAATTAATGTAGAATAAGTGGAAAATTGATAAAAGACCAAATGTTTTTTATTTTAATATTTGTGTCAAATATATAGAGTACTAGCTTCACATTCATTGGTCACTAGTGTTAATGAGAGAGAGGAAATTATTGTTAAATATGTCAGACAGCTAACAACTTGGCACCAAAAATAAAATATAAGAAACATGGTCATATTCCATATACTGTATATGCAGCATTTTGTAGAAACGTAGTCCAGTGCTGATGCAAATATACACCAATATACAATATACAGCACAGGTGTCAGTATATCCTTTTTCTAGCATCTGAGCTGATGTGTCACTTTCATTATTTCAATTTGGGAATATTACCAGTGAAAACCTCGAGTGGGAACTCCTGGAGGGGATATTATATCCTAATCAGTTATGGTAATTTTTCTATCAAAAGGGTCGAGAAGGTCGAGCAGGATTTTCTGGATTGCCAGGTCCAATTGTGAGTATGAGTGAGTGGACATAAAGTTTATTCTAGATGCTGATGATTGTGCTAAATCCATACTACTGATGTGGTTGTGTTCTCTGCTTGCAGGGAGAGATGGGAAAATCTGGAGAGAGGGGACGTGAAGGAGAACCTGGTATTAAGGTTCCTATGTGGCAACACTTCTTATTCTGTCCTTATGTGACCAAACATATAATTACTTTTACTATTCACTACTATTTTTATACAATACAATATGAAATACAATACACAAACTAATTTCAAACATTCATTTCCCATTTATAAGTCTATTTATAAGTCCATCTATTTAGTCTATCCAAAATGAATATGTTCATGTCTCTCTAATATTGCTGCTAATATAGATGTTAATGAGGCCATGTATTTTTATATGTGTAAACCTTTCGTGTAGGGAATGCCTGGAGTCCTAGGAGTGACTGGACCTAAAGGCCTAAAGGTGATCAGAATTGTATAAATAATGTCAAATATTGTCAAGTAAACTTATTGAAATTAGTCTGATTGAATGAGTCTCATTTTAAATTGAAATACTTGGAGGATGATACTATTAATAATTTGAATAGTAATTTGAAGTATTGGTCAATGAATGTCATGTAACTTTTCACTCCAGTAGAGATAAAGAAAATTTTAGAATTGAATCAATCATATTTCCACTCCATCCACAAGAGCAACACCCACTGAAAAAAAAGGGGAAAAAACTGCCAAAAGATCTTACATTATCTGTGTCCCATTTTAGGGATTTCAAGGTCCTTTAGGTAACAGGGGACAGGAGGGACCTCTTGGAGCTGTGGTAAGACCAAACAACAATATGTTAACTTTGTCCAATCACATATCATAGAGTTCATAAACTCCATTTTTATGTAAATGTAGCCTTGGCCTACAGAGGAGAAAGGCCTCTTTAATAAAAGCTTGTGTTGCGTACGCTGGACTAATTTTTCCAAATCCATGAAGAGAGTGTGTAAATTAAGTTTTTTTTTTTTTTTTTTTTTGGGAGGGGGGCACTAAGCTAATGGTCTATATTTCTCAGTAATTACTTTCCAGTGGGACTGTTAAAGGGGTAACCAGGACAGGGAAAGCTATGTGATAAACTACTATCATCTTTCTGTCAGGGACCCATTGGTGCAAATGGAATGAATGGGGACACTGGACCCCCTGGACCAAAAGTGAGTTTACCTCTCTGTAGTAAACACTGAAGTAAATGTATTTACCTTACAATGTGTCACAAATGGATAACTGATACTCATCTCAACTCATACTAAATATTTTCCACAGGGATTGCCTGGGAAGACAGGAGCTCTTGGCCTCCAAGGACCCGTAGGGAAGAGTGTAAGTGTTAATCACCTTTGTTTTAGATTCTTTTAAACTCTTAAAGAGCAAATGGGAGGAGTTGCAGGGTAGCAAGAAGCTATGTAGCTCTACCACATTACTGTAGGTTGCTCCAAATTAAATGTGTATGCTGTGCAGATGGAATATGTTAATTTATATAGCTGTACATTTGTGTCAATCAACAGGGAGAAGCTGGCAGCAGAGGAATGAAGGGAGTGTCAGGAAAGCCAGGAGTGCAAGTATGTTACAACATCACCATCTGGCTTTTTAGGATGTTTCAGTGCAAACTCTTGGAAGCCTTGTAGTGCCACAACACAATAAAGCTTTGATACTATTGATAATCAATTATTAATAGATGAGGATGAATTGCAAAGACAGAGTTATTGATATTTTGAATGTAGCCATAATGATGTTGAGATTAAAGAACTGTTGGGTTTCCTTTAGGGGGTTAAAGGTAAAGACGGCCCAGGAGGACTTCCAGGAAGTGAAGGCTTAAAGGTATCCGTTAATTCAAAGCTTCATGTTTGTCAATACTTGCATTTTAATCAGAATATACGTCAATCAGTATTATAAGCTGCATCATTCTATCATGTCTAGACAAATGTGTTCACTTGGTTACTCTCTCATGGTATACATTTGTTCATTCACCGTGTTATATTTGTTGTGAAGGGGAAGAAAGGTGAGGAGGGACCAAGGGGGAAACAAGGCCGCCCAGTAAGTGAATCATTTTCTGTTATTAGTTTCACTGCTACAGTTTATGTAGTTCCAATACTACTTTATTGATCAAGTTTTTAAGTCATAATATTACTTTTTTCTGCTCTCTTTACTAATAACATGTTGCTGTCTTTCAGGGTGAGATGGGCATGCCTGGACCACGAGGATACAGAGGATCTCCTGTAAGATGATTTCAGTCATTCTTTCCAAACACATCCATCCATCCATTAAGTCAACTTCACTATATTACTTACATTGACTTACCTGTCTCCTAATGAAAAAAAGTGGTTGACTTTAATACATTTTGTGCAGACAGTGTGTGAGAGTCTTTCTCCTACCCACCCATCTTACAGATGTGGTTTAGATTGTATACAATTTGAAGTCTCTTAATTGAAAACATACATGCGTTTCCCTTTCTGTCACTGTATTTTGTTTATTTCAGCATAAAATGCAAACATATTCAAGAGATATTACATAAATGTAGTGCTTGGTTTTAAATTCCCCTTTTAGAGAGAGAGAAGTCCAGCTGTCTGCACAAATAAACAGCCGTTTTAAGGAGCACCCTGTCATGGTGCTTCCTTTGCATCTTCAACATTCAGTCAGTATTAGTCTTGAGCATATGCTTGGTCCATACATACTGTGTGTTGCATTTACTGTATGTGTGGAGTTGATCACTGACTGACCACTTTACCCTGCTTCCAATAGCCGACACTCCTGTACACTTCTGTGCTGATGAAATTCAGCTCTATGTCTCTAAACCTGAAACAAAAGGTTTTTGTTGTGTTTTTTGTTTTGATTTTCGGAATGCATATTTTTTTTCTCCAGGGTGTCCAGGGTAACATTGGACCATGGGGTGAGGTTGGGTCTCGTGGCCTTCCAGGTGACCAGGGGCTACAAGGTCCAGTCGGCCCCCTTGGAGTTACAGGTTACCCAGTAAGTTTATTTTTATGCTTTTGCTGTTAAGTATAACCTTCAGGTCCTGAACACTGGGGGTAAATCTTGTTTTTGACCAACTACATGTTGTTGTCAGTAGTGCTGCACTGCACTGTAGCCTACATTTGTAAATTCATACATGAACTCACTGGACAGAAATGAAAATGAACTCACCACCTGCCTGTCAAGTCGACCAACATAAAAATTAAAGGTATCAAACCCAAGTCAGGATGTACAGTAGGCTAAACTGCTGATGAAAAATTAAAGCAACAAAAAATATATAACTGGTCAAAATGATTAGGCACTGCCTTGCTGCTGGGTACCTTTGCTACTTTATTTTAGCAACTAACTCCATCTGAACGTCAGTAAACTATGCCACTTAGTCAGAATGCTGTAGCACTGGTCTGGGTTTACTATTCTTACTCACACTTTGTTTGACAAGTCAAAATGTTAGCCATGAAAAGGGTCAAACATTTTTCACACAAATTACTTTTGAGTTTTACTTATCTGTTGGCTGGCGGCAGACCTCTTGTGACAACTGCTGATTGAAGCTCAATTTGATGAAGGAACAGAACGTTTCTTTCTTTCCAGTTTGGCAAGAGTTTCTACTTTGGGTTAGTCATCAGACCAGGTCAGGTCTGGTGTCAGGGTGATGATCCAGGGTGTCATAGATTACCCTGCTACTTCAAGCCCCTCAGTGTCATCCTGATTGCAAAGTTAATTATGCAAGTGGCCGCAGTAATTATGACGGGAGTAAAGAAGGAAGTTAGTTGACATTGTATAAAAAGTGACAAGGTCCATGTTGGGGTGGTGGATGGGTCAAACAAGTCAACGTTCATTTATGTAATGTTTTAAGTTAAATAACGTTATTTAGAGACTTACGTACTTACGTCACATGAGTTAAATCACGTGACTTACGCAACTTACGAAACTTATTTTAACCCAAACCACTTGTCATTTAGTTATGAGGATGTGTTGCAGCTATGCTACATCACAAGAATTAAGATTCATGTTCGTGGTGTGTGCCGTGCATTGCCGTGCTTGCCAGGGTGTAAAGAGAGTTGTCCCTGCTGTCTGTAATAATAAACCTGAATTCATATTGTGAAATTGATTCATTCATGATAAGAAATTCTGCTGCACAAAACTTTATTTTATGGCTATATTTACAAACAGACGTTTGTATAATTCCCTGTGCATCAAATGATAGAACAGTTAATTATACAGTATGTTGCCTATGATAAAGGTCACAAAAATTAAATAAACACACATCATTTACATGTAATTATTTGTAAATACACTGAAATACAAATTTACATACAATTTAAGCCACACAAAACCTGTGGGGGAGGAACATGAAGTTGTTGCTTTGTTCTCTCTACCTTTAGGGTAAAGATGGACCTCAAGGAACAACTGGATCAGCTGGTGTCAAAGGAGATAAGGTAAAGCTTTTCTTTTTACTGATCTACTCTGAACATGCTTCAGGTATTCAGGTTTTTTGCCTGTTTAAATGTGTCAGAAAATGCTGTATACAAGAGTAGCGTAATGATGGAGGTGGTCTGTGCAACCATTTCAGAAACAAGCCATGTCTCTACATGTTTTTTCAGGGATCCAGAGGAGCTTTGGGGCAGGAGGGAGTTGCTGGTCTCGATGGTGAGGAGGTAGATTGATTAGACTGTGTTTGTCACAGATTTGATTTCTGTCTTTTTTCATTTAACTGCATGCAAGGGCACTAAAATGTCTGATTTTCTAAAAACACAGGATTAGAGGCCTATGAAATCTGTAGATTTGACTGTACGAAAAGACAGTCATATTTTAAGATTGATCATGTAAATGAGTAACCCAGTGCTTTGTTTAGGGTCCAGTTGGACTGAGGGGACCCGAGGGGCCAGCTGGACAAAACGGCATACCTGTGAGTAAATGTCAATTTGTAAATGTGTCATTTTATTTTCGAAATGGTGGATACAGTTTTTCTATTACACATTCTATATGGCCCTGCATGTAGATGGAACATAAATGTATCAATCAAACTTGAAAACCATTTGTTTTACTTACATTTCAGGGTGACAAGGGGAACACTGGACCTCCTGGACAGAAAGGGCCAAAGGGAGCTGAAGGCAACAGAGGCAACCAAGGGCCACAGGGAGCAAAGGGGCCACCAGGGAAACAGGTAGGTAGGAGTTGTTTCTAAAGTAACCTTTCTCACTTTCATTCAGTGTGAGATTAATGATGCAGGGCAATGCCATCTGCATCCTTACAACTATCAGTCTGTTTCTGCTCTGAAAATACATCTTAAAATCCTCAGAATCTAAAAGCCAGGCAGCCTTACAGCCACTGATGTCTAAAATATTAGACTTCTAAATATTTTTAAGTGTGAATTGAGACAGAAGAATGTGTCCCCTCTGCTCTGTCTTCACCATAAACCCTCTTTTGCAGGGATACAGGGGTGCACCAGGGGACAGAGGAAAACTAGGGGTTCCAGGGCTCAAGGTGAGTCATTTTAGAAGAAGCAATGTTGCACTTGACCTGAAAAATTATGTTGTGGTCAAAGTCTGCCAAGTTAATGCTGAAAGCTTGGTTCAAAGTTCACAATTTATGATGATGATGATGATGATAATGCTTTCACAGGGTGAGCCAGGTACCAGAGGTTCTTCAGGCATGCCTGGACAGTTCGGACCAGGGGGCAACACTGGAGCAGCAGGGGCCAAAGGCCAGAAGGGGCTCCGTGGACACACTGTTAGTAACACAGTTGGATTCTGTTATCAATGATGTACAAAATGCTGTATGATGATAACTAGTGGTTACTAAAACGTTTCTTTGTATTCTATATTTAGTTGTGATTCAAAGAATTTCTGTATTTATTATTGTTTCAGTATGACACAGCTTGAAATAAACACTGTAAGTTTTATGCCTTCTCATTCCAGGGCCCCCCTGGCAGTATAGGTCCCCCCGGACAAATTGGACCATCAACACCAGTATGTGGTAACTTAATGTGGCATTAACATATTTACCACATAATATTCAAGAGAAACGCCACACTTTTTATGGCATTATAAAATAGTTGTGTTGACTTTTATGAGTTGAAAGCTTCAACCTAGTCAATCCAGGCCACCCTGATCTGTAATGTAACATTTTACAACAACAACAAGTGCAGCATGCACCATGTTGAAAATTTAAACCACATGATGGCAACAAAAGCAGTTTCTCAACTTGTGTTAAGTTACACATCAACATCAAATACATGAAAGTGTACATGAAAGATTACATACACTGTGCATTTTCATTAATTGGTGGGTGAAGCCCATCAAGGTTGCCAAACAAATCAAATATCACTTAACTTAAGGCCTGATCTTTGTTTTATTAATGTTTCACATTTTTAACATTTACTCCACAAAATACAAATAACATAAAATACAAATTCATGTGTTTTTTCAGGGTTTGCCAGGCATGAGAGGTGTTGAGGGCAAAACTGGTATCCCTGGACCAAAGGTGTAATGTACCATTTATTCATTCTGATGCTGTGAAGTGGTTCACTGCTGCAAGTGTGATATTCCCAGCTGTAGTGGTTCACTTAATAAATGCAATGCTGTCTCTGCTGTGTGTTTGTGCAACTCAGGGCAGTCATGGTAAGAAGGGCAAACTTGGTCATCCAGGCAGCAAAGGAGACATGGTGGGATTTCATTATGTGTTGCACCCTGTGGGCATCATTAATCTGGCCACGCATATTTAATGGTGTGTCTAAATGTGACACAATGTCTCTGTGTAACCTTCTGTAATCCCCAGGGCATTAGAGGTCAAAAGGGTGCAAAAGGAGAGCCTGGGACAAGAGGCACAATGGTAAGATAGTATATTTGAGCTCATAAGGATTGGGTTTTAAATTCTCAGTCTTTGTATTTAGACCATGCAGTATTACTGAATGTTCTGGTATCTTATCTGTTCCAAAAATCCATATCTTCAGTAAATAGAGGTCATATTATAGTATTATTTATGTGTGCGCCTGTATTTTTTTAGAGGACAGTGGGGAAGATGGGGTTCATTGGCACTCCAGGTGCAAAAGGTCGACCTGGTCCTGCTGGTCCTCCCGGTCTTCCAGGAACTAAAGGAATTCAGGGGCCAAAGGTAAGAGGAAGCCATTGCTCACCTCAGATGAAAAGCTAAAACAGAAAAAAATAAAACAAAGTTGTCATAATGAAGATAATGTCTTTGTAAAGGGAAAAAGAGCCCAGCCTGGAAAGAAAGGAAAGAAAGGAGCACCTGGAAAAACTGTGAGTTTTATATGTTTAATCTGAAATTTGAAAAACAGATACGATTGTTCTGATCCAGATACCCCAAGACAAATGTGTGGTCTTTGAGTTAATCTCTACCTCTCTATCAGACATGGCAGAACTGAAAAACTATAAAAGACAGCTTGTACAGTACTTTACACTAATATATCTGGATAGGTCTAAAATCCCCATCTCAATGTTGATCACACTTTTTACTTGACTAATGCACTTCACGTCACTTAATTAATGCAAACAATCCTGATCGCTGTCTTTGATTTCTGATGATATTTAATTTGAATTAAAGGTAAGATTAAATCACCCAATCCACCCAATTACTCTGGGCCTCACAGTCTTAGTCTGGGAGTTCAGCTCATCAAATGACTATTTGGTTTCAGGGGGCTGAAGGCCCGCTGGGAAGACCAGGACCTGCTGGACGACCTGGAAAACCCGCAAGTATCCCTTTTGACAGATAAAATACATACATCACTGCTCATTTCAAGTATTAAAATTAAAATAACATACAAACATATATAAACAACAAATATAAACTGTTGTAGTTGTATTTTAGCACACAAAAAAAGTTAAAGTGAGGAATGTGTTGACCAATGTTTTCCTGTCTTGTGATCCTGTTCTCAGGGCCTAAGAGGTTTGGATGGGTTACTAGGGGTTGAGGGTAATGAAGGAGATCCGGTAAGAAAAATGTACCATACTGCAATTTGGTCTGTTGTTCAACCTTTTTACTAAATTCAGTCCCTCCCTTGCTCATCCCAAAGGGTGATATTGGTTTCAGAGGCGCTCCTGGAAAACCTGGCCGGCCTGGCAAAATGGTAAGCTCCAAAACAGACATGGATAATATGCAACTCTGCACCATAAATCATGGGAATCTTCCCTTATTCATAAATATCTGTTCTAGTTTGACCTACAGATGAATTTTCTGATATTAAATACACAATGCTCTAGGGAAAACCTGGACCTCCTGGGATCATGGGAAACACTGGAGCACCAGGCTTCAAGGTACAATATCATGTCATTTATTTTAATTTAAGATAATACTCATAATTATATGAACAGTATGTTTAATGTGAAAATGTGTATAAAATTATCATTTTTCATTTATGTAATTCACTGTGCCACGAAAAACGGTATTTAACATGATGTCCTGATGTGTCTCTCAGGGTAAAGCTGGACTTAAAGGAAAACAAGAGCCCCCTGGACCAATGGGGCCAAAGGTATACAAGTTAATAAGATCACTCATAAACTTAACATAATACTTTTTCCAGTAAACGTCTGCATCATTGCTGGTCCTTTATACAGGGTATTCCAGGACTGAGAGGAGAGAAGGGAGAGTCTGGAATTACTGGTCCAAAGGTAAAAGTCTGACACACAGTGCAGTGCACCACCTCACCCTGCCTGGATAAGACAGGTTTTCTAAAGGTTTAACATTTAGAATATGTTTTTTCACATTAACCGGTTTCCTTACTCCTTCATTATAAGTGTACACAGACGTGCTTCTGCTATTTTGCAGTTTCTCATATTGCTTTAATCAGTATTTTGTCCTATCATGTTTCTGTACTGTATACATTCTACCCATCATCTGCTGATGATCTGCTGAAGCTGTCAGTTGAATGAACTATAGGAGACTTTAAATATAATTTTGTCTTTTTAAAGTAGTCAGTTGCATAGCTTCAGGATTTTACAATAAGCCCTGACAAATGAATTCTCATCCTTCTTTTCTTCACATACAGGGTCTTCCAGGTGACACAGGAATACTGGGACCAATCGGGCCTCCTGGGCTAAAGGTTGGTTGAAATAATTTCAAAAATGAAATTATTTTAAAATGCAAAAAAAGGCATAATTTCAGTTGGTCTACCACATTTCTAACTTTTATCTTAGGGGAATCCTGGTTTGCAGGGGCTAAAAGGGCAAAGAGGTCATAAAGGAAAGCTGGTAAGTTGTGTTTTACTTTTCTTTTCACATTTCTTTTAACAGGTAGCAAGTTATTAATCAACTGACTGATTTTCACAGGGGCATAGCGGTCCTCGTGGTCCACATGGGCGAAAAGGCTTCCTTGGACTTCCTGTACGTTGCTTTGATATTCTGCCATATAAAGTATATTTTACTGAAATGTTTTACTGAAGTTATTTCTGCTCTGTCTTTGTTACAGGGCCAGCTTGGAAAGAAGGTGAGAGACTGTTTATTCCTTTTTCGATTGTTGTTGTTTTCTGTTTATGACTTTGCAGGTTTGTCGGTCTTCCTGGACCTGATCTGGTCACAGACTGAGAGTGCTGTTTTATTTCTGTTTTATCAAAAAACTCAGCATCCTGAAATCACAGTTATAGTTTTCACTTTATGTTTGTTAAGAAAGCATTTTGGTGCACAGCTGATGTAGCCAACTTGAAATGATTTCATCCTTTCATTACTTTTAGTTGGCTCTATCATTACCTTGATTGTGAATAGTGAGATTTGTCTTTATGCATTAGTTGTCTCCAGACAGAGCCTGACAATGTTGAGCCTTTACAGGGAATGAAAGGTGTCCAAGGCAGGAGAGGACCAAAGGGAGTGAAGGGCAAGCGTGGACCTCCAGTAAGACATTTACCTCACGCAGTACGAGTGAACAAATGAACAAACGTTTGACCTGATCAACAAACTTAACTTACTGTAAAATTTTAAAATGCATTTGAAGCTTGGTGGCAGTGAATACTAATTGCAGAGAGTTTTGTACCATGCTCTTAAAGTGAAGTCACTTGTTTCACAGGGAAAACCAGGTGCACCAGGCAAGCGCAGGCCTACACAAAGACGGGGATCAAAACCTGAGCCAAAACCAGGTCAAAGAAATGAGCTGAGGCCCCAAACAAGACCCAGACAGAAACTGACAAATGTGCCAAGATCCAGACAAACACCCAGGCTCCTGAAGCAAAGGGAAGGACAACAAAAAGTTAGCACAAGTTTTCTTCTCATATACACTTTATTTACACAATGTCCTCCTTTTGTTTTGTGTTCACTTATGATTTATATTCAAGGAGCTGTATTATGATTGATAGTTTCCTGGCTGTTTGAATGTTTGGTTGAATGATTGAATGATGTATTCCTCTGTAGCGGCCCAGGAGATGGTCTGAAAGAGATGAGGCTGAGGAATCCTTCAGCTGGCCCCGGGGAACCAAAGACGACCCTGCCACCACCTGCCACGAGCTGGGACTCATACACCCACATCTGAATAATGGTAAGGGCCTGAATAGGAAAACATGAAAAAGGGTTGAAGAGCGGTAACTCAAAACGCCACTGTTGGATGTGCCAATAAATTGATCTACAGGGAGCTACAGTGTGCGGACCCTTTTTCATGTTTTCATTGCTGTCTTCTGTTGGTCCAGCACCTGCCTTACACAGAGTTTTGATGTGCTCGCAGCAATTTCTATGCTTGAAGGGTCTGAATAGGCTCATAACCTCAATGTAATGTAAATCTGTTTCTGACGATACAATGATCGGGCGCTTGATTATCTTTCAGGTTATTTTTACATGGACCCCAACCAAGGCTGTCCCTATGATGCTGTGAAGGTATCCTGTAACTTCACAGCAGGAGGAACAACCTGCATTGACCCTTTACAGTCACAGGTACACTTATTTTCACCTACACGGGTTAACATTAGCAGGCTAAGTGCTGTGTGAGGAATGGGTTCACTTTCTTGTGGTAGGCCATAGCACAGTTACAAGAACATAGAAAACATTCAGCCTCTTGTTTTCAACTGCAACAACAACATGATATGATCCCATGGTTTTACATTACAATATAAGTAAAGTACTTATATACATACCCAATAACATTGCTGGTCTGATGAGATGGGCCCGATTTTCCACAGCAATGATTTGAAATTTCCTAAAGAGACCAATGTTTGCAAGTGTAATTGATTTTTCAGCAGAAGTGTGAAAGTGTAGGAAGCAGCATGCATAAAGCTGTTTTACCTATTAATAAAAATAACTCCTGGGAAAGAAGGGTATTACTAGTCATACTTTTTGATTAATGTAAATACACAAATAAGATGGTACCAAGAATGTCTTTAAAAATATCAGTAATATTCTATTCTTTAGATTAAATTAAGTTGGGAACCAGAAAAGAAGAAATCAAAAATGTCTGTCCAGTGGTTTAGTGAGCAACATGGTGGAAACAAGGTAAGACTGTAACACATTTGTGGAATGATTGAGGATCATTTAGTACATCTAACATCAGTGAGCTTTTTCCTGAGACTTAAATTAAATGATTTCTGTCCCTGATAGTTTGAGTATGCTGGTGTGGATGTTGTTCAGCTGAGGTTTCTGCGGTTACACAGCCACACATCTTTCCAGCACATGACTGTCAGCTGTACAGCAAACCTCTCCAGTACTGCTGGCACAACTAATTCAGCCAATAAAATGATTCACCTACTGGGAGACTCTGGCAAAGAAATACACCTTACCACAGTGTCCAGGAAAGGCTGTGAGGTAACACTAAAAGATTTTGTTGTTGTCAAAAACACATTTTTTGTCAGTTTAGCAGACTACAACAAAGGTATTTCGCACTGTGCCATACGTTGTCATAAAAGTGTTCAGTCACAGGAATAAGTTAAAAATCCAGGAAAAACAAAGAACACGTGTCTTCTGCCTGATCATTTTGCAGGTGGAGGTGGTTGTGATGGTCCGGGGGAGCACGGAGCTACATCGAGGTGATATGGAGTTACTTCCTGTCAGAGATCTGGGTGTAGAGATGAGGTCACTATCTCCCCTTGTCCCTGAGATCACTGTTGTTTTGGGACCCCTCTGCTTCTTGTGACCGATGAGTAGTGTGTGTGTGTGTGTGTGTGTGTGTGCATGTTTGTGTATGTGCCTTGGTATGATGAAATTGTGTAAATATCTCTTTTATATAGAAAGCAGGGATATGTGATGTCTAGATATTTTACATGAACCATTTTGTTAGGATTAATTTGCTCAGTACTGTATTTTCTGTATATTTATTGAATTGTCACAAGCTGAATGAACTGTTAGATTTTATCATATAAAGAATTTTATAAATTGTTATTAAATGTTTAAATAAAATTGACTTTGAACTTAAAGTGTTTATATTACAACTCACGTGTATTCAGTCTCTCATCATCCTCACAGGTGAATGATGTGCTGCTCTATCAAAATAAGTATGACTTTGAACATGTGGAATGAAATCCAGCCATGTGCATCTTTACTGAGCCTGCCTGCACCATACAGTAGATGCTGAACTTAAAATAGTTACAATTTTGAATTTAGGTTATAATGTAGATTTCTGCTCTTTCCTCTGTGATCATTAAGCTGTAACAAGATTTTTAATGTAACTACAGAATGTGTAGGTTGAGATCTTAAGTTTACCACTGATGATACAGGACACGCTGCCTTCGTAATATACCCATGTCATGATAGAAAATACAATTATCCAGAGTTTATAGTGTTAGTTGAATGTTTCTATGTTTGCTTAATTTGTTGTGCTTGTGCTTGGAGTATGAGTTTTGTTACACACACAGTAGGAAATGAAAAGCATCTGTCCATGTAAGACATTACTAGTACAGTACCACTGATTTGAGCCCTACTGTGTGCAGATAAGGGCCTGGTGCCAGAACTGTAGATTCCCAGTTTTGCATTACAAGTGAAGTTTGTTTGGATAGAGCAGCCACTTCCCAAGTGTGCAAGTTCAGGGATGTCCAGAAGTCAAAATATTGTTGAGCGACAGTTCCCATACAATATAGTAACTATGGGAATATTTGAAACATTTCTTATGGCTATTTTGATTGTACTGTCAGAACACATCACTACGTGGCCTTGTTGTGACAGAAAAGGCCTGCAACCAAGCACCTTAAATGGCCTGAGTCTCTTCCAATAGACTATACAGAATCATCCAAATATGAGACCCTTCACTCTCCTCCCTCACAAATTCACTCTTGATCCTTTTTTGCCCTTTAATCATGCAGAACACAGTCCGGAAACTAATCTGTGGTTATGTGTGTCCTCAGTTGGAAAGGTTGTCATTATATTAGATAATGTAGCCGTTCATACTTTTCATAAATGTGTCCCTGTGTGTTTGCAGTTAATTGCATTTACCACACGCAACTCATAAGACCAGTTCAACTTATGATTTATGACTTTTACTTAGCACAGGCTAATCATTTTTTTCATTTTATCACAGAATTTGGGTAAATACTGTATTATATACAGCTCTGAAAAAAAGTATAAACAAGGCTGAATTACTTACTGGGCAAAGCAGGCAATAGCCACAAAGCCCCAAAACCCAAGGGGTGGTAATTTGATTAATTGCAACTTTTATATGGGAATATGCTCTTGTAAAGAACAATATCAACTGACATGATAAGGTGGGTCCTGTCTTGAACAGGGTCCCTGGATAAAAATCTAGTTTTAAGGCCTTCATTATTTCATATGAACGTGTGCCTGCATGGTCCGTATTCCTAAACTCAGTTCCTGAATACAAGTATTTGATTCTGTTCATCAATAACCCAGTAAAATGACCACACAGCTAATCAGGGGCCATCTCATAGTCCAAGTGGGAGGAACTGCATTGTGAGTAAATGCACCTTATCTTCTATTTCATATTGTGTATGTGAAGACGTTTATGTTTTCATATATTCGTTAATTGTTACAAGCTATTGAGTCGTGACATATAGTCCTGTTTAGAGACTTGCAATCCAAAAAGGTTTTTTAGTCATACAGCATACTGATGAGTTAAGAGTCTGATGACAGCGATGGTCAACATTGTGGGCGCTGGTGACGTTGAAAGGAGGAGAGACTTTCGACCAATCAGCGCCGGCTGCCCCGCTCATCATCTCTGTTTATACAATGGGGAAGGTGAGCAGCGACTCAGGTTGTTGTGATTAAACGAGTTAAGTTACACGTCTGAGTTTGAACTCGGCAACGTCGGAGGTCGACTTAATAAAAGAGCAGTTGAAGGGAGTAGGTATCCAGGAAGTCGGTAGGCAGCATTTTTACATTTCCTTCGATATCAGTCCACCTGGTCCGTAGCTAACGACAGACGTCAACAAGTTGGCTAACGTTAATTTGACTAGATGTTACCCAGTGCTAGCAGCCGCGAGTATCACCAGATAGATCCAGGACTGTAAGCGTAATTAAGCCAATTTAGCTCAAAGCTGTGTGGTTAGCTCATGAACTAACCGCCGCTTCTCGTACTGACTCTTTAATATCAGCTGACGGGAGCTAACTAAACTGTTAGCTGTCTGCCTGCTGCGTGTCCGTGTCATGTGAGAGTGATTTGATTGTCAAATGGGTTGGCTTTGTTTGTCAAAATCGTTAGCATTCATATCCGTGTGAGGTGGCATGAGCGCTTTGTGTGTCCTAAAGACATGATACCTTTACTTTGGTAATGCTGTCACTGATTTATTTTTTTAAACTTGAGTTACCTGTTTCTTTAGGATGGAGAGTGGGGAAGACAGTGTCCTCCGGTCTCGCTGCCGAGTCATTCCTAAGTTGCCCACCTTCCCTGATTTAGATAGCTCTTTGGATGGGGGATGTAACCAGGGAGAACATCAGCAAGGCAGTGGAAGCAACCACATTACCAGCAATGGTAAGAAAACTTCTTCATCAGCAGGGCCAAAAGAGAGGGCATTGACCTCTTATTACAGTGAAATTTGAGATGCAGTGTGTATGTTGGTTTAACTCCTACCTCCGTTTTTATTTCAGTAAATTTCCATGGATGTATTAGTCACTAAAATCCTGTCATGGGATGATGGGTTCCACTTAAGCAATGTGATGTGACCTGTGGTACAGTTAGTGTGGTTAACCAGAAAGGGAATGACAGGGTGGAGACTGCTTACTGCTAAAACTGACCCCCATGCTCTTATCCTCACCATAGGGTGACACAGACAAGAAGTGATCATGAGACATGATGGCTGTTAAACAGCAGTCTGACATTGGACAACATGAACTCTCTGTATATTTAGAATAAAAATACTGACTACTCACAAGAGATTTGGAAAGGTGAAAAATTAGGAGATTATGCTAATAAAATGTAATTTATTGGCTCCCTGTCTTTTTTTAGTTCAGTCAGTTTTTTTTCTTTGCTATACTCTTTGTTGACATCCTCTTGCTAGATGGGAGGGATGCTACAGTTGCATGTCTCTGTTTGTGTGATTGTAACTGTAACTGTCAAACTTTTCCATCATCAGACAACTGTCAAGACTAATGACCTATAGTAACCGTAACCGCAAGCAGTCGAATTTTCTTGATTCACTCTAGATTGAACTTGCTACATGCGGTCATAGGTGTGTCTCCTTTTGGATTTTGCAACATTGGATCTAAAGACTGATGTAATTTGACTTATGCTATTTCCCAGACTGTATCTAGAGTACTCAACTATTAGCACCCTGTCAAGCATTTCAATCACTGTCAAAATTAAATTTTTGTAATAGGAAGTCTTTTGTATTGGGCCACATGTGTTATTTAAAATAGATTTTAATTCTATGTGAACAATAAAACCAGAGTAATTTCTTCCCAGGTCGACGTTCTGTTGAGACAAGGTAACCTGGCAACTCTGTTGTCAATTTGGGTGTGCCCGAAGGACCTAGCTTTATAATGTTATTGGAAGATTACATTTGTTTTATCATATGCTCAGACTTGTGTGTTCTGTTTCCAATTTCAGGAACATTTGAAGTGGAACATGTGATCAGCAAAAAGCTACAACTGAAAAGGAAGGCAGAGGTTAGTAGTTAATTATTGGGTTTATATATGTTTTAATGGATTTTCTGTTGCATTCAGACATTGTTTGAGAAACTTTGTAGAAACAAATTCCTACTAGATTGATTTCAGTCTCTCTAAATCTTCTATGAGCTGTATCATTAAATCCAATTTGTTCTCACTCACATAGCAGAAAATATGGATTATATGTGAACGCTTTCTTTTAGATGACTAAAAGAAAGAACAGGGGGACAGTTCATATGAAAATGAATGAATACATTGAAATCTTTTATCATGTTTTCTGCCTGTGGAACATGCTATTTTTTTTTTTTTGCTTGCGCTGTTAGAACAGTGACTTTACAGGGGTTTACGAAAGGTACCTACAGACTTCCTGGTGGTTAAATTAGTGCATTACACATTCTGTGAGCAGCTGTAACGAAAGAATTTCCCCTCTGGGATCAATAAAGTATTTCTGATTCTGCAAGCAATGCGTGCAGTCTACTGTCTGTCAAACCAACAGTATGTTTTCAAATGACAGTGATACGTAAATTACACGGTTAAAGTGTCATGATAATGCTAACACAGAGCTGCTGTTGGTGGGAAAGAACTCTGGCTTAGTGTTGACTGTTAATAGATAAACAATGTCATAATGCAGGTGCAAATTAAGGTGTGAGAAATTCCACCTCCTCCATTTTACCTAGTTAACGCTTATTCAGACCAACTGCTGATGACTGAGTAGGTTTTCGGTGGGTTGCTCGAGGACACTTGAGAAAATAATTTTTTCAAACCATGTCTCTTCTCTCTTCAGCAGTGTCGAAAAATGAAAAGCAATGTAACTGTAACTATGAATCTTCTCGCCTCTAATACCACATTTTTGCTACAATCCTCTTTGCAAATTCAGAGGGAACATAATTTTTCCACTCAAATACTAAATATTCCATATTTGTTAAGTATTAAGTATTTGTAGACGATGAATGATAGTTCCTACCTCTTTTACTATTGCTCAGCACCTGAAGAGTGACCTGATGCGTCAGTTTGACAGTCAGGTTAATGACTTCATGGACAGTCTTATTGAGGAGTCGGCCAGCCTGGAGCCTGCTCCTGTACCTGCTGTCTTCTCACCTCTGCTGTCAGACAAGGAGAAAAGCAAACTCAGGTGCTGCCTGTCAACTTCTCTAGCCTATCAAAGCAAATTGTGTTATAAGTTGCACTAAATACCAGATGTATGGGGTTTTAGCACATATGGACAAACTTTCCCCATTTTTCTCTTGGTCATACACATGTCTTTTCTTCAACAAAAACAGATTTGCTGGTCTGATGTCACTCTGTTCTCTTTTAGGCATTTTAGGCCTCCTCATGGCCTGGGCAAGCAGTTTGTCAGTCGCAGGTCCCTCCTAGAGTAAGTTGAAACGTTGATCTAAAAGAAATGTAAATGTTGCTACCTGAAGTGCATTGCAACATGTTTATTACAGTGCACTTCACTAAAGGTTCTGCTGCTTGAAGATTGTTTGTCGACATCAGTGTAGCTGTACAGATTCTAATCACCTGCTGTCTATTTTTCTGCAGTGAGCTGTTTGAGGTGAACCACATCAGGACTATCTACCACATGTTTATTGCCCTGCTCATTCTCTTTATCCTCAGTACGCTGGTGGTAGATTTCATTGATGAAGGCAGGTAATGTAGAGGACTGCTATGTATAATGCCTTATGATTTTTGCACCTTAATAATTAAGTCAGCTAACTTCACAAATCACCATCTTGTCTGTTCTGGAGTAATGAATTCCTTAAATTGCTATCTAAGATCCTTCACATTTTCATCTGTACTTTTTCTCCTTTACCTCAGACTGGTGCTGGACTTTGACCTGCTTGTCTATGCGTTTGGACAGTTCCCTCTGGTGGTGTGCACATGGATCTGTATGTTCCTGTCTGTGTTGCTGGTTCCTTACACCCTGTTCCACCTGTGGTCACAGACCCAGTCTGGGTCTTACAGTCACCCCAGGTTGTACAGTTTGCTGTTTGGCTCTGTATTCCTGCTCTACCAAGCTCTGGGTCTGGGATTCCTGCCTACATATGTGGTGGTGACCAACAGTTTCCCACCTGCATCCTGCTTCATCATCATCCTGGAACAGGTAGATGACCAGCGTGACCGCTTTTAGTTTCATAAGTGGGACCACATTCACAGTTAGTGTGTTGTATTATGCCATATTTCTTGCCTCATGTAAAGCATTTTCAAATGCCTTTTGAAATGTGCTATATAACCTCACCTTCCCTTCTCGTATTGACTCTGGAAAAAGTAGTAGTATTAGCTGGCGTGTCTTTTTTTTTTTTTTTTTTTTTTTATTTGTCTAATTCCAGGTGCGTCTAATGATGAAAGGCCACTCCTTTGTCAGGGAGAATGTACCAAGAGTCCTGACCTGGGCTAACGACAAGACCAGTATGTAACCATCCAAGTACAATATGTTTTTTTTCCCCTTATTTTTTCTGTGTGTCCATGTGCAGTTCTTATTTGCCAGTTCATACAATTTCTCTCTTTCTCATAACTACTGTGTTCCCTTTTCCTTATGTCCTTATGTTGATAAGCAGTCTCTCCTGTCATCTGCAGGCCCCAGCCCAGTGGTCCCTCAGGTTTCTCAGTATCTCTACTTTCTGTTTGCACCCACACTCATCTACAGAGACAAGTACCCCAGGTAAGCAGACCCTCTCATCGTTTGTGGGGGGTTTTCCCCGTACAGTAGCTCATGTGTAAAACCTTGTTTCTCACTTAATGTAGGAACCCAGTGATCAGATGGGGCTACGTGGCCACAAAGTTACTTCAGGTACCAACCTTTTACATTTTAAGGCGGACCTTGCTTAAGATTGCAAGCAAAAGATATTAACCCATTTTTCTGACAATTTCAACCACTCCCACTCCACAGGTACTAGGCAGTCTGTTTTATGCCTATTACGTGTTTGTGCGACTGTGCATCCCTCAGTTCCGCAGCATCAGTCTGCAGCTGTTTGATCTGAGGGCCATGGTCCTCTGTGTCTTTAACTCCATCTTGCCAGGTAATCGGCCACTAGTTTATGGACCGTTATCAACAAAAACCCATTCATACACCCCTTAGTCTCACTCAGTCAAGGGATGCAGTAGTAAACAAAGAAAACATTTTTCATCTTTTTTTTTTTTTTATTTACAGGAGTGTTGGTTCTCTTTCTGGCATTCTTTGCATTCCTCCACTGTTGGCTTAATGCTTTTGCTGAGATGCTCCGCTTTGCTGACAGGATGTTTTACAAGGTACTGCCAGTGCCAGCGACAGCAAAATTTAAATTAAGTTCCTATGTTGTACTTAATACTTAACCTAATGAATTTTGATTACACATCACAGGATTGGTGGAATTCAACCTCTTTTGCCAATTACTATCGCACCTGGAATGTGGTGGTCCATGACTGGCTATACTACTATGTGTACCGGGACTTGCTCTGGGTAAGTGGTTTTGCTATTGGGGATTATTATTGACTATTTTCTAATGATGGAAGAAATTATAACATCAGTATGAAAAGCCATTAAACACAATTTCCAAGTTATTGCTAATGTAAAGATACATTGATTAGATTAAACCTGTATGTCACTGTTGTTTTGACGTGTCTGTTCTCGCTGTTGTCATTCCAGATGTCTCAGAAGCGTTTCAGACCAGCAGCCATGCTGTTTGTGTTTACAGTGTCTGCAGTGGTCCACGAGTACATTCTTGCAATCTGCTTTGGCTTCTTCTATCCCGTGCTCTTCTGCCTCTTTATGTGCTTTGGAAGTAAGAGAAAAGACCTCAGCGCTCCTCACTATTCTCACACCACTCTGCTTCTATTGTATATTGGCAATCAGTCACGCAGACTTGCTTGTAAATTCAGCTAAACCTAATGAATATTATTATTCTGTCTGTGTTATGACACACATAAAATAAAGTTATGTCTCTCTGTATTTATGTTTTCATTATGCTTACACCCTCGTCTTCATTTCTCACCCTTTCACAGTGATGTTCAACTTCATTCTGCATGACCAAAGGAAAGGTCCCATCTGGAACATAATCATGTGGACATCCCTCTTCCTGGGTCAGGGAGTCATTATCTGTCTGTACTCCCAGGAGTGGTATGCCCAGCGCTACTGCCCCCTAAAGGAGGTAATACCTGCAGCATTTCTTTGTGCAGTCAGGTGACGTGTCCCTCTAAACACTGAAATACTGTTTGATTAGATACAGTAATTATTCTATTTTTAATTACAGTAAGTTTATTTTTTATTTTTTTGCTTTGCCAACCTTAAGCATAGACACCAATGTTGCTTCATGTGATGTTTTTCATTTCAGCCTTCGTTCCTTGAGTTACTGAAGCCTCGCTCCTGGAACTGTCAGAGAGGCCTGGTGGCAGACTCCGATAGGCTGTGATCTACGTTTTGGACTACTGCCGACGACCATCACTGATCAGTATAAATTTGACCAAACTTTGTTACTTTCATAACTTCTGGTCTTTCATGTGTGTTTTATTTTATTGCACTAAGGTTGTGACTGAGTCTGTGTATGAATGTGTGGAAGAGATTCAGGTATCAGCCAAAATGTTCTTTACTCTAACAGCAAAGTCAAAGTGATGCCTTACTTACCTGTTTTATGTTTTCAAAAACAAACCCAACAAAATTACAAGTTCACATAAAACTACATGTGAACACTTATTTTTATGTACTTTTTTTTTTTTTTTTTAACTTTTCCTTGATCAACTGTGAAACCACTCCTTGTGCCAATATGATATAGTGGCAATCATTATACGGCAGCTGAATACAAACATTACACTATATGCATCATTCAGATATGCAGTAATAGTTCATATGTAACAAAGTTTGCAATTACTAGTGTATTATAAATTTTCATTCAGTATGTTGTTTGGAAAGACTTAACATTTTATTTATTTTCACTGCCAATAAGATTTATTTTGTTTGGTGTTTTGTAGAAATCTATGAGGAATTGTGGCCACTGTATTTTAACTTAAAGATTGCAGTCAAAGAGGAAATTTAAGGCGGCATTCGACACGTTGATATAATTGGGAAATCTACAATCTACAGACTGTGGTACACTTGAACTCTAATGTTTTCCCAAATTAAATAGTAACTTTTCTCTTTATCTCCAGCTGTCAAGCCACAAGGATGTTGGGCACTCATTCAAAATCATGACACCGAACTCCATGAAACAAAATGTTAAACAAAATAGAGATGACACTTAATATATTGGTGTGACTGCTGAATGTATTCTTGATGATTCGAATATTTTTAGTTGAACTGGTTTGAACATACATTGTCAAAGAGAGTTTCTTGTGAACCTAAATTAATACCTAAATGTTTTATTTTGTTCATGACCAACGCTGAGAGTTATGTGAAGGTGAAGTCACTACAGAATAACTACTACTGTAACTTTTGCAGCTGGCTGCTAGAATGTTATAACATTGAAATAGTGATGATACTTGATTAGCAATAAGTTTGCTTTGTCAGAGTACGTTAAATGAGACAGTGTTTTGTGGCTGAAATCATACAAGTATACATTTTACAGAACATGAATTAACATGTCAAACTAATGGAATAAGGAATTTATATCCTCAGTATGCTTTTAGTTCTTGTGGTTTTGAAATAATGTGTTTACACATTTGTATTGGTTTGAGGAAATTGCAAAGTTATTGCACAGTTAATGTTGCCAATTCTGACATATTTCAATGCAGGGAGACTGTATTTACGCTTGTGAATAATGAGATGCACAATACAAAGTAAAAACCAGCAATGGAAGACGCTGCACTTCCAAAAACTGTTTGACCACAAGATGGCACTGTATTAAAAGCTTTTACTTTTGATCCTTCCGCTCAATTTAGTTGTGAATTGTGGTCAGCAGCAAGAGAGGCTTCCCCAGAGTCCCTTACAAATTTTATATTAAACGCCAGTACCAGCAACTTGTTTTTTAAATATGTTCATATAATAGCAGAAACACTGGAATCCCCTGTGGTACTTAAGTAACTCCACATTTGGCTGAAGCTTCAATCTTGCATTATACCTTTGAGATTTTGTTAACAAGGATAATATTTATAGTATTGAAATGCTGTTTATTTAGATGAGATATGTATTTTTAGGAGCAGAGCTTTGCCTACTTAAAGTCATATTTGTGTTGATTGTGATCCCTTTTTTCTTGGCCTTGTGTCAGGTGACAATATTATGAATCAGTATGTTCTATTTTCAGATATAGACAAATGTCTGATACATTCTTTAAAGACACATCACACTATAAAAACTATTAAGAATATAAAATGAAGTATGTCCCTCTTTATCTCTTTCATTCAACTTTGACTTTTATGAATGTGTTGTATATAATTCCTGTTGTATAGAATGGTCAATGTGCCAATTAAATAGTATTGAAATAGTCTTTATTGAGATTTGATTTGCACATAATCAGATAGAATACATAAGTACTGATCAGGACTTCAGTAGCTGTATGCAAGTTTATACAGCCCATTGGAATCTGAAGAGTCTGTATAAAATTTACAAATCACTAGAATTGTATTTTTTAGGCTATGTTTTGCACTAAGAGTTAAGTTATTACCATACATATGTGTGTTTCACAGTGCTTCATCAGCTGTCTGGCATCTGCAGAGTTGCTTTTTTTAATATGTTCTTTATATCATCTCAGTTATAGTTTTATAGTGCAGAGAATTTCAAATCACCTCGTGAAGCACACATTATTTTATATCACCACTTTGCGTTTGCTTGGCAAAACAATAGCTGATAGTGGTGTTTTAAGCTATATTGCATTTTCTCAAGGACTCTGGGATCAGACAACCCACATCAGCCCCCCGCCCGCTGGAACCGGTGCTCGGGAAGTGTTGGGACCCGGTTAGTGTTGGTGCTCGAGAGGTGGACGATCACGGTGACAGGGGATCGCGGCGAACCCCCCGCCTTGTGCAACACATCTTGTGTTCTGCGGTAAAGATGGCGGCGTCAGAGGGGGCGCGTAGCGACCGGACAACGGCAAACCGATTCTGAAAAGCTCAAGATTTGACCGAATCTCGCTCGTTGGATACCGTTTATATCTGCTCGGATACCATCTGGATCACCGGAATAGAGACAATCGTTGTCACACGCCGGGGTTGCGATTTTATTGTTAACGGCAGGGTGGGTGGGTTTCACTGATAGCTGCTAACGGTAGCTAACAGGCTAGCCAAGCGAGCTAATACGGGCTAGTTTACGTTAGCTCGGTGAAGAAGAGCGGGGAGGGGATTGAGGAAGACTATTCGAGCCAGGCCGCTCCAGTTTGGGGGAATGTGAACCAGAGGTGCGCAGGGGGTTTGCTCGCTTCGTCCCAAACGTCCTTACGTCAAACTACCGGGATGGGACAGCAGGTAGGCCGCGTCGGTGAGGGCGCATCGACCGGACTCCAGCCACCACAGCCCCACGCGTCCCAACCGCACCAGGGGAAGGGGAACCGGGGGAGCGGCGCCGGGAGGAGACCCCGAGAACCCGGCAGTAGCACCGGGACACCGCCAGGCAGGGCTGCTGCAGTCAACGTGCCCGACCCAGGAATCAATATATTCACGCAGCATTCAGGTAACGAAAGAACCACACTAATAAAGGAGGTGTGGGTGACGATGAAGGAGTCAGTTTTTACTTTGATATGTGTTTGCTGCTGATTAGCGTTTGCTAGCTGAGTCCATGCTAGTTTGACAACGACGCGTTAGCGGAAATAGCCATGCCAACTAACCTAGGCTTTCCATTTCTTATCCATTGTACTGAGAGTGTGTGTTAATTTATCCTTTGTCTGTGTATACAGACAGGACGCCGTTTATTCAGAAGATGGATAGCTAAATGGCTCAGATTTGACACCTATATAGCTGTATTTTGGAGCATATATATATATATATATATATATATATATATATATATATGTGTGTACTGCATGTGACCTAGTGATCCTCAAAGGAGAGACAATGTTTTTTGAAAATAACAAGAGTCTTCTGCTCAGCCTGAGGGTCATGACCGGAGGTTTGCTAGTTGTCCTCCAAGGCCCCTCTGTGTGAGACTTGGTTTGGTAAACAGTGATTCTTGCCTCCAAAGGTTGAGAAGCAATTCCACCCCATTAACTCACTATAGCAGCCACCACAGGCTCACATTACCATACCTAGTGGGGTTTCACATGCTCACTTACATCCTCTGTCTGATTTTATGTCTACTGTTACAACACACTCAGCAAGCTGACTGCAGTTTGATCCAGTGGGAAATCTGTGTGAATTATTTAAGTCACCTTCTGTCATTATATGATTAAACTTGTGCAAACATCAACATTTAAAGCTTATGTGATTTATATTTTAATACCCTAAGGTCTATCTTCTCACATGATTAATGAAATCATTAGGTAACTCATGTATTACAGGAATAATGTAGTTTAACAGTCATATAAAAAAGACGGCCACAAAACAGAGGTGTGGCAGTACCTCCCATCACCCATGTTACTGCCTCAGAGCAAAAGCTAGGCATAGATATTGTTATCGGCTCTGTGAGTCATGAGAAATAGCCCAGCAGTAACCCCTCCATGTCCTAGATGGCCTTCCTCCCAGCCTTCTCCCCTTAGGCAGGGTCTCTCAGTGGCTGATATGGGCTTATAAGTAATGGTGATGACAGGATGCCTAATAGGTGGTGTGCACAATATCACCATCATCATAATTATAATGCATTTTAATCATAAATACTCCAATGTATTTTACATGGCAATCAAGAAAGCGCCACACATGGTTTACCTTTACTTCTCTCTCTGTGTTTGTGACATCCTATGCTTCACTTGATTGTATACTCTGGGTGTAAACTTGGTGGGATGTTTGATGTCTGTCTACCCGCAGTTGGCTTTGTATCTCACTCGTATGTGTCCTCCAGTGGATGGTCACTTCACATATGCTTCATAGATATAAAACTACTGGCATAACTTTCCTAGTTTCCGCTTATGTCCCAGACCCAACTTCCTCACACCATTACAGTGAGCAAGGACACATAGAAGGTGCAAGATTTTAGGAATGGAACACATTTTCAGACATCTCAAAAGTAATCCTCCCCAGTTTGAAGTACATACACAGACAGACAAACCTACGAAGTGCAGCACCACTTGTGTCTGCACCGTTCTGTTCTCTCCGATGTCAGGGCAGGAGTGGCCTTTTTATAGCAGCCAGGATGCAGTCACACAGCCACTCTGCAGAGAGACTGTTACTCTTCAAAGCACACAATAATAGAACAAAGACTCTTAAGTGAGGAAGCTTGGGACTGTGCACTCAGTCTTCCACTGACTGTCAAAGTGCCTTTTTTTCTGGAAGTCTATTTATGTGATAATAATGCAGCATTATCTTACATGTCTTTGTGGGTGAAATTTGGACTTTTTAAGGAGGCTATTTTAATTGTTAGGAAGTCAGTGTTCATTAGGGCTTAAATATTTTCAGCATTTTTCAATAAGCAATATTTTTTAAACTACTTCATCATTTAGTTTGTAAAATGTAATAAATCACAAATACTCACAAGTTACAAGCCCAAATCGATGTGTTGTTAATTTATTATGACCAGAAGCCACAAAACAAGTATGTTATTTTTGTATAATGTATAGTATGATGTAAAATAACAAAATATAAAAGCAAGCAGCTCCTTGAATTTATAATCATATATCCACAGTCAATTATGGGATAAATGACTAAATAGAATCAACCAATTTTCTGTTGTTTGAGTAATTTGTTCAGCAATAGTGGTGACTGAATTGATTGGTTGACAATGACTTCATGTGACCAGGTCTTGTCAAGAGGAAGTTAAGGTAAGATACATTTTATTGATCCCATGCAAGGAAGTTGAAGTGCCACAGCAGTAAAAGGAAGTACAAGAACAGATGTTTAGTATAGTTGTGAGTCAACCAGTGAGACGAGGTGTAGGTTTGACAGCAGATCTAATTCAGTGTGTGTTTTAATATCTATTAGTGTGTGTGTGTGTTTTCATGGCCAATGGTTTCAGACTCTTTCCTACTGACAACTATCAGAGATCAACATGTTGAAGTGGTTTTATTAATCCAGCTTCATAGCCATCTAGCATACTTCTGAGGCTAAATTATGCCTTCTTGGGATGTAATTGAAAGGTGTCAGTCTATGAATAATGTGTTTTTGTCTGTTGAGGTCATGCCTGTGTGCAGCTGTCCGTCTTTCTAATGAGTATCAGTGGGTATCATATGTGCTCATGCTTCCACTAGAGTTTCTATCAGTATGCCTGAAACCACAGAGTCATTTTAGGGGGACAAACAAGGGTCCCGAGGCCATTGGTGTAAATTGGCTGTTAATATGCCTGGCCCAGTGGCCTCTACCTCCCCTTTCCCTTCATGTCTCTCTTCTCAGTAGTAGTGCATTTTTCAACATCTGTAGATTACAGCTTTTGGTCTTTCTCTTACTGCACTTTAGACAAAATGACTCAGCTCCTGTCCCCTGCTCAGGTGTGCAGCAGTTCTCCTTAGCTAAACACTAATTTAGCATCCCTGTCTCCCAGCAAGACAATGTTTACCCCACTAGACAGACAGGCCAGCTAGAAAACACTGAGCTAAACAAGGACAGACAGGGAGCAGACCACCTCTGTGCTGATTCAAAGGGAGCTCACCGGACAGCCACCTCTATGAGTATTGGCTGAAGTGCAGTATTAATGAATCAGTGGCTGCAACATATTGATGGTTCCACCCCTTTGGCCTTGTCAGTAGTTCAGAGGTCTCCATTTCTGCGGTGGATTCATCTGACAGACACTGCAGTGGGGAGAGTCCTTGCGAGATTGCACCACATTTGATTGCTTTTCAGTATTTGTCACTTTCACATGTCCTATGGTTTGCCTTTCTTCAAACCCATATCTTGTAAAAAATCTGGGTGGGTTGGCCTGATTTCATGTATTGATGGTAAAGAACCGGTAACGGTACTTCTGAAGGTTCTTTTTATTAAATCAACAAAGAAATAGGCTAATCTATTTTTACTCTAAGCAGATCATAGAAATTGGGGCAGATGAGTGGATTGGAATATTTTTTGGCAGCAGTACTGATAGTGAATATAGAGCCAGCTGTACCTAAAGTGCAGCACTGTTAAAGCTGCCTGGAGGAGAAGAGAGATGCCTGGATCCAGGATCCAAGGACCTAAGCTGTTTTGCATCACGGGTGAAATTAGATTAGAGACAAATCCACTATTTTGTTGTCTATGTGCTAAACCCCCAACAACCAGGATAAGTCACACAGCAGCCACTGCAATATCTGGGGGAAATCAAGTTTCAGACGCTTCAGCGGCTATGGGTGAGATTTTAATAGACTTTAAAAGATAACATCCTGGAGTTAAGATGATTTGTTAATTAAAAACTAGTCAGTCCGTCCTAGTGACTACCATTAACCACTAGGAGGAGCCATGGCCACACCTCCTCTGGGTTAAACTGGCTAGAAATTAGGGGAAAACTGATGAGTCTGACTGATTGTCTCAGAGTTGGGAATAAGTGTGATTAGATGGACATGTTTGTAGCATAGACTGTTTCTGTGCAGATAATTCTAACACAATCAAACATGGTTTATGTCTGAAGACTGCATGTACCATTGTGCACTCTGTAATGGTTGTGTGTTAAATAATTTATGTGTCTCTGTGCCTTCGTCCTCATCCCAAGCCTGCCCTGTACTATAACTGACTGCTGAGCCTCTCTATCCCCCAGCCTGACCCTCTGCTATTAGTCCCTGCAGTTGACCAGCTCTGCCTGTCTAGAACCCTTGTCTCTGTTGAACCCTGGCTGTTGCGATGGGCCTCAATCTAAGAAGGGTTATGACATTAAAACTCAGTAAAATGCCCATTAATTCATAATGCTTCATGACAGAATGTGCCATAATTTATAATAATATAATAAGAATCTATGCTATCACATTGAAAACACAGAGATTTATGTAATTAGCGTGTAATCATATCTTAAGAATTTGAACAAATAATTATTAGAATTTTTTTTTAAGTTTGTTTTTGTGTTGTTGTGACTGCGTGTTTCTGTACCTAAACTCCCAGTTGCAGCCTTGAGCCTTTGCATCTGCTACCAGTCAACCTTCTGTAGTTCCCAAAACCACAGTCCTAGTTTTTATTCCTTGGCCTTGGCTCTCTGCAGTTTATATCATTAAAGAGTGAGGATTAATCAGAACAGTGAGTGATTGGCTATGCAGATGGTGAAACCATCCCTTGCATCTGTCAGCTTAAAAACACCAAATGTTTTAAACTTTGTGGAGAGGTCTAGCCAAATTGTTGCAATGGCTCCTGGTTAAATCGCAGTTTTCACTCTTAAGCTGCAATGGTGCAGTAGTGAAAAAATTAGATATGGGGTAGGAAAGGGGGGCAGTCCCTGTGCCAAGCTTGTTAATCATTGATTCGCTTCCAGGATCAGTCCTCTGTTGCTGGCACTATCGCTGCTGCTTATCTTCTGGGTTGCATGCTGGAGACTTGGCTGGAAACGCATACTTGCTCACACTAACTATAAAACCCACACATGCATGCTCATGCATATACACATTCACACACACACTCTCTATTTCTGTCTGTCCTTGTCAGTGAAGTTGTAATGTGGTGCAGCTCTTTCTGAGGATTATCCAGCACGTCCTACTCCTTCAGTGTAATCGCCCACCAGCTGACCAGTCAGTCAGTCAAAACCTTAATCTGGGTGCCATGGGGCACTGCTGTCCTCAAGTGTCCCGTCTGATGTATGTGATTATTCTGAGAAGACACAGCTAATTAATTTCAAATAATTAATAACTCTGCCACCCTGCCGCTCCACTCTCATGTTATGCGTTATCATTGCATTCGTTAAATAAGGCGGTTAATCCAGTTTGAATTTGAGACGGTATGTGTAATATGAGTAGAGAAACCAAGTGAGGAATGGTGTGGCATGGCACATACATTGAATGTGGATGCTCAACTGAGCTGGTTTGGCTGCCAGAGGCATCTCAGCTATCTGACTAAGAGCACAGTGGAAGTAAGATCTTTTGGGCTCCGGTCAGCTCTTTAAACTGAGCCATTGTAAAGCAGCTTATAAGTACACCCTTGCGCAGCTTAACCACACCACACATAGATTAGCTGTTCAGACATCAAGATTAGTCCCCAGATTCTTCTGTAAACCCTCACTGCAAAGAAAAGCAAGCAGGAGGCAACAAGAACAGTGTCTTATATCCGGCTTTGGAGAGATCTGCTACGGTGAACACACCTCTTTACCTGTGGGGAGTTGGCAACACAAACACACACCTCAGCCCGACATTTTACATCATCCACATATATAGTATTGCATGATGTGTTGGACAAGAGCGGGCAGATCTGAGGACAGTGCTCTGACGTCTACTGTAGTCATGTCAGCTTAACATTTCCATTGAGTGTACTTTTGTGTGAATTTATGGCTTCTGCTGGAGAAAAACACACTTTATTTTTGACTTGGGGATTGAGCAAGGCTAAAGTAGAAATACTTGTTAACAATCCAAAGGCATGTTTTTACTCTTTTTTTTTTTTTTTTTTTTTAACATCATCAGATTTTACATCACAAGGACTGAATGATATTTTTAAGCACAGACACCCTGTATTCTGCACCAAACAGGTCAGAGAGCCTGGATGACTTCAGGTTAACTCTGCAGTGTGTATGTATTGAAATATAATTATTGTGTTAAAATGTGTAATTGGCCTTAGCTTGTCAAGCTGTATTTGCCATATTTTGCCCTGTGTGGATGCCACTCACCCTGTCTGCTGTCACGTAAAGGAGCACTTAGCTTTGTTACCAGCACCCCGAAAGGGAAGCACTTAGAACCCATTATTAACCCATAACAAGCCCTGAGAGGGGCAGGGCAGGGTGAGCTGTGGGTTAGGGCTCCATTCCTCTCCTTTCCAGGATGATCCACTGGCCCTTAGGCCCAGACTGGTGTTTGTCAACTCCTCAATTGGTGTATTTCCATTTAGAAAGCAGACATGTTGGCCGGATAGACAGAGCTGAACAGAGAACATTCACAGGCTTTTCCCGGCAGCAGCCTGTGTGTGTGAGTGTGTAATTACTTACTCAGAGAGGTGTGCAACACCAGGATGTGTTAAAGGTGGGAGTCTGATTGAGGGAGACATGTGAATCTGCCAGTGTAGACATGTGTGAACTGTGGGTACAAGACAAGTGCATTAATGTATGTGGTTATATATTGTATACTGTATAGGGTATTTCCACTGCTGATGACCTGATTGGGTGTTTCAGACTGATATCAGAAAGCAGAAGTGTTGTGTTTCACACGGACAGGTTTCTAGTCCTCATAAACAAGGAAATATCTTCCTGAGCCTGTCCACACACACACTTGTGATGTGGCATTAATGAGGCTATTGTCCTTTGTCCAGTCCTCATGAACAACAACTGATTCTCATCTCTCCTCTCCAGCCATGGATTCTCTATGGACTGCTTTTCAAACTGTTGATGGATTGCTCATAAATCTTGTTAGTTAACTTACAATACATTTCAACAAATAGTTTTTTTCCAGTAGTGATTCATGTTGATTGATAAATCCATTAAACATTTACTCAAATGTCTAAAATGGAAAATGCCTCTCACAAATTAAGACAACAATCCTTCTGCCAAAAAACTCATACATACAATACATTGTATTTCCCACGGATTGTTGGTGATTTTGAACAATTTCATTATAGAAATACTGTGTTAAATGCTTTAAGAAAAGTATTGCATAGGGTGTGTTTGATTGACAGGCATCTCAGCTCACATTCTGTCTTTGCGGCAGCCCTCCGAAGTATATTGTGACTCTGTTTAAAGCTCAAAATGCCCATCACAATAGCCTAGAACACCAGGTGACGTCTTTAAATGTCTTGTTTTGTAGACCCACAGACCAAAACCCAAAGAGATTCAGTTTACAAAGATATGAAACAGAGAAAAGCAGAACATTTGACACATTTGAGAACCTGGAGACATCATCTTCTCGGTCATCTTTTGTTATCCCAATAATTGCTGATTACTTTTCTTTTCGATCGACTAATCAATTAATCGTCATCGCTCTACTTCTATATTTCTGTTTCTCTACATCAAAATTCTACTACTGTCTACTCAGTGCCCTGGAAGAGGAATCTTGTGTTTGTTGCTCTTCCTAAATGTTCTCCCATTTCTTTCCTTGCTTTTTTCCTGATTTTTTTCATTTGTAGTTATTTTTTGTGTGTGTGTGGAATGTTACTTTATCCGATTCAAGGGTAAGGATCGGTTACAGGGTGTTTTATGCCATACAGATTGTAAATCCATCAGACACTGAGTGATTAGGGGCTATATTAATAAACCTGACATGACTTGAGTCCTCGCTTTTTCCTAACTTAGAAATTTCTTGCAGTGACTCGCTTCTTAAAATGTTCCCTCAAATCTCCATTGTTGATATCACAAATAGTATGTCCATCTTTTTGTGTTCATGAAACAGTTTGAACAAAAAAAGAGCTGTTACAACAGGATGTATCAGTGAGGCACAACGTGATCCTCAGTGAATATTAGAAGACAAATAAATGCTGGTACTAGGTGACAAGTCGATCACTGTAAACCAGTCTCTCAGGCTCCTGCCCTCCTTTTATGTAGATATCTATGACTCTCCTGTATTCTTCACCTTTTCTGTCTCTGAGTCTACCACAGGATCTGATCTGGCCTGTTCTATAGGCTTATGTAATGTGTTGTGTATGTGTGTCTCATCCGCAGCATTGTCTCAGGTTTTTGTTAGGGCTTCCTGCAGGCAGGCAGCCGTCTGTCTCCGCACCATCACTATGTGCTCTGCAGAATTATTTCTGGATGTCATGCTGCTATGTTTTGTTCTCCAGCAGCTAAAAATACACCCTTACCTCGTTGGTCGTGGGCTTCAGATACAATCTGTATTGTTTTTGATTAGGGTGTGTAGTTGATGTTATTGTGTTGTTTAATACTTTGGCAGAAGGTGGCGGGTTGGTGAAGTGAAAGCTTTATAGACACATGGAGGCACAAACTCTCATACAAACAGCTGCAGGGGAAGCAGCAGGGTTGTGGGACAGCCAAGGAGATAGTCTCACCATTGATGTGTGTCTACATGTTTTGTGTGCCTTAGGGCCAGGGTCACCTCTGTCCCAGCTGTCTTAGGGGGTGCAGGCTTGGCGTGCCCCTCAGACTTAAATAATACCCTCTCTGCTCCGCTCAACACAAAGCCGTAGTTTCTTCAGAACGCACATGTGCTACACTTCACAGCACACACACACTGAGGCACCCGGGCGGGCACACGACATACCCCACGCAGACCAACTGCTAACTCAATCAAACGATTCAGCACATGAGGTTTGAGCTTGGCCAAGTGGAACAGCATCTTGCTTTTTGTCTGGCATACGAAGGATTTAGAAGCGATGTAAAAAATATGATCAACTAATGAAACTGGAACATGCTATGAAAACAATATAATGTGTTTGTGTGTATAATGTATTAATTTATTTCCCCTATAATGTATTTGATTTGAGCCTTGTAATACTTGACTAACTAGTGATTGAGTTTCTTTTTGAGTCTTACTCTTTGTCTGGGATGACTGGGATTGAGATTCCCCTCAAATCGAGACCATAGACAAATGTGTATGGCATAATATCACTATTTCATTAAAAACATTCCTGAGAAGAGTGATGTGATATGTAGCTGTGTAAGAGGAGCAGCTCTGACAGTTGGCTCGGCCTGGTTACAGCAGTTGCAGTCATGCACATTTACACACACACACAGAAGAAAAGTGTGGGTCAATTAGAACCCCCCCCCAAGACCAGCCATCTGCTGTTGGACACAGCGCTGGTCCAGGCCTCACACACTCCCACACAGCATATATACACACACATGCACACATGTTACATTCGGCTCAACTTTCCATCCATACCATACTTGCCCTACCCCCCAACCTCTGTATATACATGCCCCCCTCTTTACCACACGCCTTTCTCGCTCCCTCTCTGCCACGTTTTGCCATCCCATACACTGCATTGAACCGCAGAGAACATCAGTCATGGATGTCTGTGCTTTCCAGATGGACCTTGGAAATCTTGACTCCCATAGGCCACATCAAAGCTAGTAGGGAGTTCCCAGCAGGAGGCTGCTAGTCACTACTGTAACTTCAGAAGTTTAGGCGGTTTGATTCAAGGACAGCGTGGGTAAATACTTTGCCTGGGGGGTCTCCGTCTCTCTCCGATTGCTTCACGTACAGCATTTGTACTCCCACAGTGAAGGAGATGGTTTAGACAAGTAGCTTGTTCTTTTTGCTAGGAGAATGAACATTTGTGCTTTTCAGTCTCCATCGTCTGTGTCTACATAGACACAGTCAAGCTTTAAAACAACTGTTCAGAGTCAGCACGGCGGATCGAGAAAACCTCAGTGTTTCTTTGGATACTGGGACTGGTAGTTGACCAGACCAGGGCAGAAGATGTACTGGGAACTATGGCTGAGCCAGGTCACAGCCAGTGCCGCGCTGCAGTGCTTGCTTGTCCAGAACAAAGGTGGGCAAGAGAAAGATAGTGTTGATCTGTTCAAATCTCTCTGCTCTCATTCGCATGCATGGCATTTGCCTGCCACATGGCATAGACTAACAATGGAAAATGCTTAATTTCTTGATTAATTTCTGCCAACTTTGCAAGATTAGAACAATGATACTCAATACTTTGAATTTGCATGGACCAACCTAAACTGGTCTAAATGGAGTATTAACATGGTTTAAATGCTAGTGTCTTAGAAGCTTCGAGTGAAAAGCTTTTAACAAGCACCATTCTCACTGACTGGTGATGGTCTCATGATAAAAAGCTGTCTGGCATCTAACATGTATCATGTTTGTGTTCTCAATTCTCAACTAAAAACCAAATCTGAAATAAATGTTAACTTCTGAGCTGTGTGTGATCATTCACACATTAGCTGACCTCCACAGTCAGCTGCTTTTGTGATGGAATTTGTCCGTTTCCTTTTAGCTTGATGGCACGACATTGCTCTTGTATTCGTTAGTTTGGCTGACTGTTCTATTACTAGACCTAGGACATTTATATGCATTATCATTTGAGACTAAATATCAAATAAGGTTTTTTTTTTCTGTTCTTAAAGGCTGCATTACAGTTGTGAAATGGAAAAAAAGAAAATAATGCTTCATCTCTGACAATTATATCTACACATTGTTTTTCATTTGATTCAGTTCAACATTTCATTAATTATTTTAAGAATGCAAATGTCTTTTCCACCTCGTTGACATCAGCTTTTGCTACCTTTCCATGAGGGCTACAGTATTCATACGGTACCTCTGTTAAACAGGAAGAGTTTTCTTTGCCACTTTTACCAAAACCTGACCTTGTTGGCAGTAATGAAACCTGTGTTAAGAGTATTATATTGAATGTTTCACTGCCAACTATAATTGCAACCACAGAATTGGTCCATGCTGTTTCAAGGTGAACAGAAAATATGACAGGATGATATGCTAGCTTAATTAGTGCTTGTTATTAAAAGCACAGTTTATATTACTTACAAGAGGGAGTAATTTGTCAGATCTGACAGAATACGGTACAACTGCTGCAGGAGGAAGAAACTGTAGTTTCCTCGCTGAAGTTTTGCCTGAATGTCTAGGTGGTAGCTTGTAGTGACGGCAGATGTTAAAAAAAATCGCAAGTTAGCCATTGGCTGTCCTCATAAGTGCCTTTTATTATGTTGTCTTTTTGTGTTAAAATTCCGAATCATATGCATGTGATTTTCATCTTAATCGTAGACTTTAACATTAACTACAGCATACAGGATTTAAGACCACACCATTATAAAGAAATAATGACTAGTCTGTGCTAATATAGTTCACTGCCAAACCACCTTTTTAAAAAAGTCATATAGCCACTATTTTCAAATAATACAGCCAAATGACCACTGTTTATGGTCTTGCCATCATTTTGTGTTTGTATTGGTTTCCCTGTTGTTTCTCAATATTTTTCTCACAAATATAAACACCACTCACTATAATGCAATCCTATACAATTATACCATAAACTGAAGTCCCCAAAACAACCATAGAGTTAAATGAACATTGCAAGGCTGTTGTATTGAATTGCATTAAATTGCCGAAAGCAAGTGAAAATAAATTTAAACACCAAATCTGTCATTTCTTTCAGTAATAGAGTTGTAAGATTGCAGCTGGTGCTGTGAGTAGATAGATTAGGCCTTGCACATCTGCTAAGGACATTGTTTATTTTGAAAGTTTTTCTATGAACAAATAAATTAAGGATCACTCAGTTCATGTTTGAGATGAGAAAAAACATGCTATGTAATAGCTTTTCACTTTTAAGGTTGCTTGTCATGACAGTACTTGTTCTCCATTCTTCGTCCCTCTTTTTCGCCACCCTCCTCTCCCAATCGCTCAGCAGCTGTCCAGACATGCAGCAACTTTGGCAGCAGCTGTCGAGTGTCGTACGTGTTAGCTACGCATGTACTAGTTCATCATTGTGTGTCTGTGTGGGTGGGTCATGCAGCCATGGAAATCACTGCATTCTGAATAGAGAGAGAATCTTTCCTATACCAGTGTTGTAGCTCCTCCCTCTTGGTCTCTGTCTATATACACACGCACACAAAAACATTCCCACCTCAGATTTTACCTGGCTCGGGCTAGACACGGCAGGCCTCTGTGTGTAGCTAACAGTACTGATAACAGTGCTCTTCAGAGAGTGGACTGATTAAAGTAATGCTTTTAAGGTGCCTACAGGCAAGCAGCAGTTTTGAGGAAGAGTGGACGGCTCTGAGCGGCCGTCATCTCCACACAGGGTTCAGGCAGGGGAAACCGCCTGGACAGACAGGTAGACGATCTGTGAAATGGACTCTTAGGATTATGGAGAATTCATTATGTACCATTTGGTTATAGGATATCAGTCTTACTACTCATCTACCCTGCTACCAAAGTACTTTTTGCCTCAAGAAAGTATTGAAATAGGACAACATTTTGTGATCAGTTTGTGCTGAGTGATTAGATACAAAACAACTTATTGTAAAGGGTTTCAGTGTGTTAAACTGCACATTTTTTCTGTCTGCAAATGTGGCTATGATTTTGTTTTCTAGTCTCACAGTTTATCTTCTCTCTCCCTTACCCTTGCTCCTCTTCTCTCTCCAGAAGCTCTCCACCGGCCGTTCGGCCTGGACACGGCAGCGCTGACGGAGGCGGTGCGCTGGAGCTCCAAGGAGAACCTACTAGGGGCGGCCGAGAGCGACCCTAACCTCTTCGTTGCACTTTATGACTTTGTCGCCAGCGGAGACAACACGCTCAGCATCACTAAAGGTAAACAATGGCGTGGTAGTGTGACTTTTTTCTCCGATTAACTGTAATTTAATTGCAACAACTGATTATGTATACGTTGTTTGCCTATTAACAGCCTCACAACTTCAAATTCTGATTTCACAATGTGCTAAAGAAAGACTTGAGAGGCTTGTTCTCCAGTATAGTCTTTCAATGCATCATCACTGAAGGTTGTTATATTAGCTACGTCATTGATTGTTCTCAACCACGCCTTCCTAAGCCCCACTGTTAAAAATCTGTCATTGATTGATAGGTCAGCAACTCTTAGAAAGACTGTTTTATGAGTAAAGGTGTAGTTATGCCACAGGAATGTGGTGTATCAATAGAGCTTACCCAACTGTCTATAATTTCACCCTACAGTGACATCAGCAGGTATCTGCCACCCAGCCGATAACTTTCTTTGTCACCTGCCCACACACCGCACATCCCCCTTTCACACTATACTTTAATCATTTTACACCAACCGTGTGCCAAATGTTTTATAGTTTATTATCTTTATTACTTTATTTATTATTAGGTTTAAAATTAAAATTCGAGCTTGTAACAAGAAAATGTTATCTGAAACCTGTGCTAACAGCATGACTAAAATACCAGTGATGTTTATACAATGGCTTAATCTTTTCACTATTTTCTTATTTCTTACTCCTTTCTCCATTACACACACTCTTTCTTCAGTCCAAACCTCCTCTCTCTCAACCAGCAGTAGTTAACCGTTCAACCAGCTCTCCCCTGAGTAATGAGAATAAATTGTCCTCATAATATTATCCAGAGACAGCCAGGCTTGTGTCCCCAACCGATCTAAAGCATTAGACATGGCAGAGCGTGTTAATTATCCATCGTTTTAGGACTTCCACGGCAGCTGCCTGGGATGGAAACGATGTTTAGACCCTGACTCATGGAGTGAATCTGAGATTCCTGCCCACATGCAAGAACATGTGCACTCCCAGGCTTCACTGCACTTTTCCTAACTGTCCCACTCTTTGCTCTGTCACGTGGAAACACCCCAGCATGCCTGTAATGCTGCATTAATATGGAATACGTACAACTGTAATAATAACAGGTGGATGAGCACAGCGCACAGCAGCTGATCACATAGTGGGACTTAGCAGGCCCGTGTCTGGGGCTAATCATTGTCTCTCCTCCGTGCCAGGCCAAACCATGCTAGGCTAGGCCAGACCAGAGTCCTGCTTCAGCCACACATTGCTCCCAGTGTGAGGCAAGGAGGCAGTCAGTGTTTCCACTCTCAAAAAACTTACAGACACAGAAGACAGACACAGAGGAGACTGATAGATTGGTGGGCTGGATGTGGATAACCATCTCTGTTTAATGTAGTTCTGTGGACCTGCAGCTCTGGTTAGTGCTTTTATGTTAGTGGGTCATGGTTGTCTTACTGACTAGACTTACTGTAGCTCCTTAAGTTGAATGTCTGCTATTTCTCACAGTTTAAGGCATTTTGGGACCCAAGTCATGATAGCCTTAAGCTGCATTCAGATAGACTCTAGCCCTGCGAGAAAAACTGTAGTCACAAATGAGGCGGATAATTGCTGCAGTGATAACTTTGCAGAACTGTAAAATCCTGTCTGTGAATTTTATAAACAGCTGTGCAGTGTTTCGGCATCTGATAAGCTTTTAAACGCAGAAATCTGTTAATCCACCTGGATCAAATTTCATTGTCTCACCGGTATCTGAAGCAACACGCCCACACCAACGCAGCCGTTTGCGTTGTTTTACCAGAAAATGGCTTGGTTGTTTCTGCTAAAGTGTAACATACCATGTAGTCATCAGGGTCGGCGAAAGAATTCAAGGGTTTAAAGCATACTTTGTGTGTAAAACTTTACTTTGAGTCTGAGTGGAGGGAAAGATAGACGGATGTAGACAGGTAGAAAAGGCAGTATAGAAAATGTGTGGTGGAAGTGCAAAGGTAGGTAGACTGATACTTCCTTGTCCCTCCTGGGGCTGGCTGAGCATCTGCTTTCTGCCAGTCCATCGCTCCCAGCTCCTTCTCTTTCATCTTCCCTTTTTCTTTATCCAATCCTCCATCAGACTGGCAGGACCGATCACTGCTTCACTCAGTGTTGTTTGTTCTACTGATGTGTCCCTCCCTCCTCCAGTCTCGCATATAAGCCACTCTGCTCCCTCATGTCTTCTGCACTTACGTCAGAGACAGACCAAGTCACTACATGCCTGGTTTTGCCTAGCCCTCTATGACAGATATGCACTTCACCCAAACCTATCATTGTTCCATAGCTTTTGATGTAGTTTCAACAAGAGGCACGTTGTATCATGACTCCTCTCTCCTGTATATGACCTGTTACCTGACGAGAATTTTCATTTTAAAGTTTATTCAGGTACTGATTAGCTATAATCTCTTTTTAAAGGGCAGTTAGGCAGTACGCATAGGTGAGATAAAAGCCATGAACATGTGACTCTTTAACCATATTAATCTTTCTAACCACCAGTCCATGCTGCCACTGATTATATCACCATTAGATCAAATCTTACAAGCTGCCCCTCCCCTGTCCAGGTGAGAAGCTGCGTGTGCTTGGCTACAACCAGAATGGGGAGTGGAGTGAAGTACGCTCTAAGAACGGCCAGGGTTGGGTGCCCTCCAACTACATCACGCCAGTTAACAGTCTAGAGAAGCATAGCTGGTACCATGGGCCTGTGTCACGCAGCGCAGCAGAGTACCTGCTCTCATCCCTCATCAACGGCAGTTTCCTGGTCCGGGAAAGTGAGAGCAGCCCCGGACAGCTGTCAATTTCTCTCCGCTATGAGGGGAGAGTTTACCACTACCGGATCAACACATCCTCTGATGCAAAGGTAGTGTGAAGTAATGTTTAGGTTGGTTGACAATTCAGATTTTTTCAATCTAGAGTTTATGATAATTTTCATCAAAACAATTATTTTACTATCCTGTGGATATTTCATTACCAGCGTTTCTTTATTTGGAGACATTCCAGAAAAATGGAAGAATGCTTCATATTTATGATACTCTTTTGAATTGTCTGGTAAACTAAATTGAAGGTCATAAGGTCCAGTTGTGTGGCGCTGTTTGCTTGGTGTTAGTACCTTGACAAAATTGATTAACTCTGTCCTTCTCTTCATCCTTTCCTCTTTTCCTTTGTCCTCACCCACCTCCATGCCTCCCCCATCCCCTCCCCCTCAGGTGTATGTGACATCTGAGAGCCGTTTTGCCACCCTGGCTGAGCTGGTCCACCACCACTCCACTGTAGCCGATGGCCTGGTCACCACCCTGCACTACCCAGCACCCAAATGTAACAAGCCCACAGTGTACGGTGTGTCACCCATCCATGACAAGTGGGAGATGGAGCGCACAGACATCACCATGAAGCACAAGCTGGGAGGAGGCCAGTATGGGGAGGTGTACGTGGGAGTCTGGAAAAAGTACAACCTCACGGTGGCTGTCAAAACACTCAAGGTAAGAAGACCCTCTTGTCATTATTTAATTTCACTGAACTTAACTGTAGAAAGCTGAATTGTAAAAATATCCTGTTTCTGATGGTTATTATCTCAGCACCATTTGTATATGTACATGATGGGGCATGGGCAAAACAATGGTTATAGATCACCACCTGCAGGTAGACTTTGGTATTACATGTGATTATCTCTTCAGATCCTGTATGTTACATGTTCCCAACTGCTATGTCTGTCCAACCCACTAATAAAAGTCCTCTCTTTTCTTTTTTTTTTCCTTCTTTTTTTCATTCTCTATAATGACAGGAGGACACCATGGAAGTTGAAGAATTTCTGAAAGAGGCAGCAGTTATGAAGGAGGTTAAACACCCAAACCTCGTTCAGCTACTAGGTCAGTATTTATGAACACCACTGATTGTTTTTATTGATGGACCTTGATTTTTAGTTTCATTTTATGTACAAACACGTTACTGCTACTGTAAGTACCTCTTCAAAACCAAACCAATTTTCATACAATGTTTATTCTAATACATTCTGAGTCACTCTTAGTGCTTGTTGGCATCTGTATTATAAGCTCTGCCTCTCCCACAGGTGTGTGTACACTGGAGCCTCCGTTCTACATTGTGACAGAGTACATGCCACACGGCAACCTGCTGGACTACCTGAGAGATTGTGACAAGGAGGAGGTGAACGCTGTGGTGCTGCTGTACATGGCCACACAGATCTCCTCTGCCATGGAATACCTGGAGAAAAAGAACTTCATACACAGGTAAGGGGATAGTCTAGGTGTGTCTGTGTGTGCATACCTTGCATGTTTGTCCACCTCATATGTCAAAGTAGTCTAATTTATCTCCCTTTCCCACCTTGATTTCCTCTCTTCCTCTCCATCTCCCTTTCTTCTGTTTGCTTCGCTATCCCTCTCCCAGGGATCTTGCAGCAAGGAACTGCCTGGTCGGGGAGAATCATGTAGTGAAGGTTGCAGACTTTGGCCTGAGCAGGTTGATGACTGGTGACACCTACACTGCCCATGCTGGGGCCAAGTTCCCCATCAAATGGACTGCACCAGAGAGCCTTGCATACAACACCTTCTCCATCAAGTCTGATGTCTGGGGTGAGCAGTACATGTGCATTCACTCGTACCAGGTGTTGATTTTTCTCTCTTGTATCTTATTTCCAATGTGCTAATGTTTGATCCTCTAAAAAATGTCTTCCTTACAGCATTTGGGGTGCTGCTATGGGAAATTGCCACCTATGGCATGTCTCCATACCCTGGCATCGATCTGTCTCAGGTGTATGACCTCCTGGAGAAAGGTTACCGCATGGAACAGCCCGAGGGATGCCCACCCAAAGTCTATGAACTCATGAGAGCATGTGAGTAGTAGTTATCATACCTACCTCTTACTTATTCACCAAGTGGTTGCATTCCAGTGGGAAGACATGAATAGAGGTTGACAGCATGGGTTTGAAAAACTTGGGTTGTCCATTAGTCTTTCCAGATCTTTGTCATGTCACAGTTCACTGCATTCCCTTCCATACTGTCTAGTTGCCAAATCCAGTACTTTCTTGTAGTAACATGCCTTTTTGTCTGTCTCTCTACCAGGCTGGCAGTGGAGCCCATTAGACCGGCCATCGTTTGCAGAGATCCACCAAGCCTTCGAAACAATGTTCCATGACTCCAGCATCTCTGAAGGTACAGTAACATGTAGCTTATCCTCAGCTGGCATGGACTTCAACTGTCAGTCTTTGGTGCAGCTCAAAACCTGCTTGCATAAAGCGTCTAAAATCTCTGCACAAGCTGAACAGGCAAACTGGATCACTTTCAGACAGCTGACTTTTATTTAGCTCAGCTGAGCTGCCTGTTTAATTCAATCAGAGGAAACTTTCTTAATCCCTGTTAAGAAACAGTGTCAGTGGAGCAGCGAAGTGTATAAAATATGTGTGGTAAGAGAAGAAGATATAGAAGTGTAAAATTAGAAAAGGAAAAGAGGGAGCAGTGTATACTTGACCACTTAATGTAAGAGTTGGACAAATGATTTAATGAGGGTTAAAACATTGTCATGTAAATTAATTAGGTTTATTTGGTCAACAAATATACAGCATATATGTTGGGTTAAATTTGGATTGTGACTGCCTTCTGATCAGAGTTTTTATCTTTTTTGTACATTGCAGAGGTAGCAGAGGAGCTCTGTAAGACGGCCTCCTCTGGTCACTGCGGACCACTGCACTCTTTCAGTCACGACATGCCCCTGTTGCCTTCCAAATCTCGCACACTCCACAAGCACACAGAAAACAAGGAAAACATTGAGGGTGGACTCGACGGACGATCTGACCACAGCTCGCACGGTCACTCAGGTACAGCCAGACATGCCTACTTTACTACCAACCAGTCAGATGCACCACATAATGATTCTGCAGGTATGCCAGAGGACACAGAGTCACAGAGTCAACTGCAGCGCCGTCTAGCCCGCCGTCTGAGAAGAAGGGCCATCATTTTCCCTACCAACTAACCACTGGTTCCAGCATCTGTCTGGCATTCGGTCGATCATCCAGTACTGTTTCAAGGCAGTTCTGCAAGCACAGCCTGACATAGTCCCTATACATTGGCTTAGAATTGCAACTGTGTCAGCACTTGAAAATTTTAGTAAAAAGTATTTGATTTCTAAGGTTCAAGGTTCTATTTATGCAGCAATAAAACTTCAGTGCTCATATCCATGTCATCCAACACCAGTTAAAATAGACTGAAATACTAGTAGAAATACTGAAGTTTCTGTCTGCCATCTTTACCAACATCATGTAGTACTGAGGGATAATGGAGAGAAAATAGTATTGTGTATGACTGCCACTACATTCAATATAACAGTCCTCTATTATCCCAAACAACATATGATCAAAGTAAACATCTGTCATGTTGATTGAATACGTTGAATACTTTATTTAGCCTTTCTTTACTAGTATTACTGATATTTTCCTATCCCAGAATACACTAGTTCCATGCACAGTATATAAAAAACAGCATTTTAGCATTAACATTAAAATATTTAATTAATTAAAAAAAAGTTTGCTCATTATAAATGAAGTTTCAGCTCATCTATCACATGATTCATGGGGACACTCTAAGTCAACCATAAACACTCCCAAATATATTGAGTGATCTACATGTTCAACCAAACCATTGTTCCTTTTCTTCACATATCTATGGAAACTATTCGTTATATGTGATGGAATGAAGATCTTCATATTCTGTCTATTTTGTTTTATTACTATTATTCCCATATCCCAATCAATACTTAGTAACACAGCATGTATTCATATTTGCTAACCCTAATATTAAATCTTCATAATATTGTCTGTGTGTCTTGTCTTGTTTGTTATTTATTTGTTTTATACTGAAAATAAAATGTTGTTTCATTTGTGTGTTTACCTGATGTGTAAAAAAGACAGTCTGTCCCTGTCGTTGTCTTGCCTTTTTTTTCACCTCTTCTGCCACTGTGACCATTTTGTTTAGCTGTTGTGTTTTGGTCCATTAACATAAGTATTTACCAAATAAAGTGAACAGCAGCTTTCATTAAGTCATAAATCCAATACACAATGTCATAAAGCGCAAGACAAGACTCTTATAAAACATCTAGTGTACATTTGATAATAATTAAACCAGCACCATCTTTTTACTTTATGCTCATAGCTTATGTGTTGTGTTAATATTTCTCATTTGTATGCAATTATATTTACATGCAAATGCTATTGATAAAGAGAGAACCATGCCATGTAAGAAATAATGTGTGTGTGAGTGAACTTTTCGTGCCCTTATTCACTTCACATAACTTTTTAGTTATAATGGATTAGGTTTTGCAGTTTTCTCCCCCATAAGTCCTAATTCATTGCCTGGTTAGATAAAATTGTGCACCATGCTGTAATGATTTAAAGGCCAGCAGAACTGTGAAAAATGTATTTCCCTCTTTGAGCAAAGTTACACAGCAGCTCTTCTATTAACAAGGGTTGGGCAGTTTCTGTTTGGCATGTGTTTTCAAGTCCTAGAAGTGTATTCCCGTATCATCCCGTCTTTTACAAGAGCAACTTGTTAATCATTGAATTAGTGTGTAAATGTGCGTGACTGGCATGGCCTCAAAACTTTCCATCCATTTTCCTGAAATGCTTTTTCCTTACTCACGAGTCCCCAAGGAGGAAAAAAAAACTTTTAAGAGAGAGAGGGAGCACACAGCTGTCTGATACAATGAGTGACATTAATGTATAGGCAAGCATATTGAGAGCAGTATTCTTCATTACCTGTTTCTTGCAAGATATTAAGTAACCTTTTAAACAAATAATAGATGTGTTCCTGCTGAGTTCAGACCAGCTTTGTTGTATTGTTTTAATCCAGTCCTCTCTTCTCTTTCTAGGCTGGGCTTCTACTTTGTTCGGAGGGGATGGCCGATCAGGCAGCTCCCCAGCTCTGCCCAGAAAACAGCAGCCACGAGATAAATCTCCCGGCAGCCTTTTAGAGGATGCACAGGATATGGGCACATTTACACGGGACCGCAAGACTGGCTTCTTTAGCTCCTTCATAAAGAAAAAGTCTTCCTCTTCTTCCTCCTCACCATCCTCTCAGCTCCAACAGAACCTCCCGACGCCACCCAAGAGGAGCAGTTCTTTCCGGGAGATGGAAACACAGCCTCACAAGAAATACGAGCCTACCGCTGATTTCAGCGCTCCCCCTCCCCTACCCCAGTCGGACAGTCTCAGTGGCTTCTCTGCCTCTCCCTCTCACTCCCATGGGGAACCCACCCAGGGTCAGTCACGCTGCTGTGGGGCTGCTTTTGGACAGAAACCCTCTAGTGGGAGCCTTGGTTCACAGGTGATGAGCGGCAGCAGTTGGGGCGGGTTGGCAGGTTTTTTCACCCCTAGACTCATCAAAAAGACCCTGGGGCTACGGACAGGAAAGACAACCTCTTCAGAGGAGAGTGGAAGTATAACTGGAGGGCCTAAACCCTTCCCTAGGTCCAATTCTACCTCCTCGATGTCTGCTGGGCTGCCAGACCTGGAGCGCATGGCTCTGACTTTACCCAGGAATCGCAGTGCTAAACCCCCTCTAGAGAGGACTGCCTCCACAACCTCCCAGCCAGAGAATGGGGCTGCCCGGCCCTCAGAAACTCTGCTGAGGAGGATGGATGAGGGGACCGCACAGATCAGGGAAAGGCCCAAAGCCAAGCTACTACCCCGGGGAACTGCTGTAGGGGTGAGGGCACCAGGGGTTGGGGGGGAGGTGGGGGAATCAGACGGTCTATCTCGGGTCAGGGAGAGTAGGGAGGAGAGTGGGGGAGGACTGGACAGGCAGCAGAGTTGGTCATCTCCCTCTAAGACTTCTAGTTCAAGTGCTTCATCAGCTGCAGCAGGTGCACCAACTCACAACCACAAAGTTCCAGTCCTGATCTCCCCCACACTGAAGCACAGCCCAGCTGACGTGCACCTGGTCGGGCTAGACTCTCAGGGGAACCGCTTCAAACTGCTATCTGAGCACCAAGCAGACCGGGACAGGCCGCGACTTGTAAAACCCAAGTGTGCTCCTCCTCCCCCTCCCACTCTGCGTAGCCTGCAACACTCCTACAGCGGTGACGGAGAGGAACAGGTAGGAGGAGCACCTGTGGAAGTAAACGGAGACACGTTAAAAGGTCACAGGTCAGGGAGAACGTCAGGAGGAGCGACGACGGGCAGACCGTCAGTGCCACCGCCACAAGTGCCTCCTGCATCTTCCTCCTTCTTTTCCTCATCTTGCTCTGCCACCACCAACACGACTCCCACCAAAATGGCCAACGGAGCCACCACCACTGCCCCCTCCTCACACACAGCACCATCTGCCGGTTCCAAAGTGGCACTTCGGCGAACCAGGCAGCAAGCGGAGAGGGTTCCCCTGGAACGGGTTAGTCGTGAGGCCCTGCTGGAGTGTGCTGAGTGCCTGAGCAGCGCCCTCCACGCCAGCTCCGAAAGCCCCGCCAGCAGCCAGGTGCTGGACGCTGGCCACCAGCTGCTAGACTACTGCTCAGGTTATGTGGACTGCATCCCTCAGATGAGGAACAAATTTGCCTTCCGAGAGGCAGTGGGGAAGCTGGAGCTCAGCCTGCAGGAACTGAGGGCCTCGTCCTCTGGAGGTGGAGGGCTGAGCTGTGTGGGGCCCAACACTGTACTGGACAACCTGCACAGCTGTATTAAAGAGATTAGTGACGTAGTACAGAGGTAGCCACTGTGACACCAACTGTCACCTCTAACTACGCAACAGATTGCTTATATTCCCTTTTTTATGTTTCTGGTTCTATTGACAGCTTTTGGGGGGACAAAATGAGAAGAATCTCTAAAGTACCTCAGAGAAATCACTACAAAATGTAATCTTTTTATTGTTTACAAACAACTGTTTCATAAAATGCCAGTGTGGACACTAATTTTGCTCTGACCTGTACATATTGAGAAATGTTTATACCAAACTAAATGTGGTTTTAGTCCCACCATGAATCGTTAAGCCCCACGTCGCCATCTGGCCGTGATAAAGGCCTCTTTGTTAAATGAATGTCGGGTGTATCAGCTGTGTGTAGCCATCCCAGAGAGTAGGTAAAGTCTAAGCTCACTCTGCTTATCTGTCAGTCTGTCACATACTGAGCGAGAATGGTGGTGGTTGTGCCCAGCCTTACGGAGAATACTAGACAACTGTTTTCACTGACTAAGCTCGAACCGTGTTTCGTGTTTCATGAGTGAATCATCAGTTGGGTGTACTGTGTTTCACAGTAGAGTATTTTGCTCAGTGTCTGGGGAACTGAGTGACCATAAGCCATTTTTTAAAGCCATTGTATTCTAAAGGATTGGAAACTACATCAACATCAGGATTTAGTATGATTCAAGGTTTTGGGGTCTCAATTTGACACTTTCATTTTGTGTGGAGATGTTTTTTCTTATTTTAATTTCATATCATAGATTGCAACTGACAGTCAGTATTTTTAAGTAGATGGACAAATGTGATAAAATTATAAATCTCCCCAAAACTGCTTTTGTTGGTATCGGATTAAAGCCTTGTTTTCGAGAATAATCTTTCGAGACTAATCAACTGTTTTGACGCTGACATTCCCACGTGTCCACACAAGGTGAGATTGTTGCGAAAGACTGAAGGGATCACTTCATTGACAGTTGTGTGCATTTGACAAGCATGTAAATAAGCTCAAATGAAACGTTAAGTTTGCGTTTCAGTAATACCAAATACAGGCTTATCAAATCTAAAAAAAAAAAAAAAAAAAATTTTTATGAATCTATTTTGTTTATTCCCCACCATACTAAAACATAATGAATGACTGTGGGGTGTCTTATCATATGCACAGCATTTGTCTTCGCTTCAGTGACGTGACTGATGTTCACACCTTAACACAGTGCCACATAAATGGGGGAAATCCCCAGTTCCCTAAAGCATTTCAATATGTATGTCCAGTTATCCTTGCACACTACATTGCTTCCTTGTCTGATGGAGCATAAAAGAGTGGAGTGAGGAGAGGAAGAGCACAGGGTAGCGCATGAGCAGGTGAATTGGGACAGTATTTCTATAAGTGTCCTTCTGTTGGACAGTGCTGGATTCCCTGTAGCCTTGTCATGGCCTCAGTGCCTCAAATTCTTCAGTGTGTGAACACTGCGAAATGCAGAGACCTACTTTACACTAATCACACAGTACTGATCTCTCAACAAACAAACTGCAGTATGTCTTCAGCACATGAGCGATTTGTACATTATTTGGTTCAAAGAAAAATGCTTTTTAGAATGTCTATGTATGAACTTGAATTTTAAATTATTCCTTTTTTTTAAAGCACAGACCTATTTTGAGAGAGAAGTTATGTAAATATTTGATTTATTTCATATCCAGGAAACAAAAGATTTATGTGTGGTTACAGCATAAAGAGCAATGTTTCTGACTGAAGAGATGTATTGCAAGACTGACGCTCATCCACCCAGATCTGAATATCTGCTTTATGAATGTATTATTCTTCCGTTCTGAACCCGGTCGAATGTTCATCTGCATGACTCTTTAATTTCTTACGGTGCCATTTTTATTTATTTTATTTTTTTGCCCATACTTCTAATTTTGGTCACACTAAATAATTAAGTCCAGAAACAGCAGCTCTGTTTTTGGAGCACAAACAAAACTGTGTACAGCGCGCACACACAACCCACAGATATTTTTTTCCTTTTACTTTGGCTCACATCTTAATGTACACTGGATAAGGCCTCAGACACATTGGTTCATTGACTCGTTGCATATGAATACTAAACAATCTAATCTGTAAACAATGCAGGTCCATAACACTTTCAAAATACCTGTTAATGACACTTGATGGATTGCCAAGTAAAAGTTTTTGTCAACTTGTTTTGTGGTGCATTTTATATCATCATTTCATGTTATTTGTGTGTCAGTATAAATGTCCCATATCTTGCCAAACAAGATCCTCTGAGATAAACTGATGATTCATTTCTATTCACTGTGAGTTTCATTTAACATGGATGTAAAATGCCATCATTTTATTTTTCATGATTCTTGGTGCCTTTTTGTGAACAAATAATTTATGTACAGTACACTATCATGCAAGAACTCACAGGTATGGCAAAGTCCATCACTAAAACAGTCATGTGTTTTCTTTCCTTTGCCATGAGATTGTGATAAGGATATCACTACAGCATGCATTTCTGTCATTTGGACGTTAATGGTCAAATGCAAACTTGAAACCGAAAGGTGCACTTTGTCTATTAAGATTATGTATCAAGATACTCAGGCCACTTATTAGTGGCCATTAACACTGTTAGTGCAGCCATATCTGGTTATGTTTCCTCTCTAACAAATGATACATATGAGTCTGCTGCACTAAACCCAAGCTGCTCTGTTGTCTCATCATCTGACCACATCAAAAGGTTTGTCTAGAAAATGTCTCTTTATAATTGCCAAGCACCAGTCCGTCACTCTTTGCCTGTTAAATTTCTGTTGATTTTTAGTGCATCTCTGTGGAGCAGGTTTCCAAAAAAGCCTTATCAAAGAGTGAAAGAAAAAAAATGTAACCTCCCAGAATCAAGCGCATTTCCAGTCTGGATTGGTTTTTTTTTTGGTTTTTTTTAAGAAATAAAACTTGTAGACATTCAATAAAGGATTACAGTGTCAATGAATTGATTTGGTACCAATGTTGTTTCTTCCTCAAATCTGTTATCTGAACCAGTGCTGTTTAATATTTGAACTGACTAAAAATTTCTGCTCATTCTCATTATCAGTCTTCTGCATCGTCTTTCTTTATGTTGCCTACATTTATCCTGTATACTGTTTTTTTTCTTTCTCCTGTCTCTCTGTTTTGGAGAACAGCTCTGGAGAACGTGTGTACACAACATTATACCAAAGGCCACTTCTTCAGTTGTATAAGTGCAATGTAAACCAACACACACAATAATGGAATATGTGAATCTACACAGGGATGAAAAATGGCAGAGATGTTAACATTAACTTTTTTATTGTACAAAATATATATTTTGTGTTTTTGTTTTGTTTTTTTATTTAAAGCTCACGTTATATTACTGTGAAGTTTTGCTTATCAGTGTTAAGCCTATTGTAAATAATAAAGATATTGATGAATACTGTTTTGTTTTTGGTTGTTCAGTTACCTCCTAATACTTTAATCAATTTTAAACAATTATTAAAATTAGTGTTGGTGGTTCAAGAGCAAAGGCTAATTGGCCTCTTTGGTAAGCACACTGCTAACATGTCTTCAAATGTCAGAAAAATAAGGAATTGCAAACTAAATGTTAAAGCAGGAAACATGACCTGTGTGATTATTTTCTTGATTAATTGAGTAATGGTTTTGGTCAATAAAATAGAAAACAGTTTTCCCAAAGCCCAAATTGACATATTCAAATAGCTTGCTTTGTCTGACCAACAATCCAAAACCAAAAGTCATTCACCTTAGAGGAAAGATGATTAATGGCTGATTAATTTTCTAATGATTGACTAATCAATTAATTCAGTCATTAATTAATTAATTAAGTAATTAATTAATTAAGTCAATCATTCAGCTCTAGAAGCTTAAGGGGACATAGTTTTGGGAGCATAAGAGTCTCAGTGGTGTATACATTTTTAAGTAGACCCTGGATACATGTTTTAAAATTACAGAATTAGGGTGGTGGGAGGAAAAGTTGACTGTAGCTAATATATCTAATGGTAGAAAGTAACTGTTTACTCAATTATTGTACTTTTGAGGTAGTTTTCAGGTTGTACTTTTTAATTCCACTACATTTGTTTCACAGCTGTAGTCACTAGTTACTTCTCAGAATAAGAATTTACATACAAAACTGTTAATAAAATATGCGTTATTATAGATTAAACTACCCAACAGTATATGAAGTACTTAAAATTAGCTCCACCCTGGCCAACTACAACATTAAAGTACTGCATACATGTTTGTGCATCAAAAATGATGATCCAATAGTATAATAGTATAACACTGACAGGGGCCATTCTGCACAGAGTACTTTTAGTTTTGATACTCCATGTACATTTTGTTGCTAATACGTCTGAGTTTAACTTGGAATCGAGTATTTTAGTGGGATATTGTTACTTTTACTCAATTAAAGAATCTGAATACTTCTTCTACCATTTAATACATCTTTGGGGGTAACTCAAGCATCCCTGATATGGGCGCATCATCACCATCATCATCTTCATCAGAAGTAGCATCCAGCCCGTGACGCCTGCCCACACCTTATCCGACTCCTCCCCAGCCGTAGCCTATTGTAAAGATGGCGTCCATCATGGAGGGGCCGCTAAGCAAGTGGACTAACGTTATGAAAGGTTGGCAATATCGTTGGTTCGTTTTGGACTACAATGCCGGTTTACTGTCATACTACACGGTACGTTCATTTCACACAGTTTGTAAATGCTAAACTGATCCGTTCAAGATGTTAGATTGTAGAAGTTGTCGTTGTCAAACCCAAGTGGGATAAGGGCCTTGTGTTTGTCAGGAGTTGGGAGACTCAGCTGGCACAAAGGGGCGAGTCTCTCTGACGACAGACCCTTACGTTAGCCAGTAGCAACGGTCCTCGAAGACCAACTGACGAATCAAATGACAGTATTTTCTTCCACACTTCCGCTAATGTAGCTAGCTTCTTGCTAGCAAAGCTAAAAGCTGAAATACACAGACTCGTCGAAACATTGTTGATAATAGTTTAAAGCATTAGGCGAGAGAGAAAGACAGAATTATGTATGTTGGGAGATGATATTTGTCCCCGGTAGTTAAATAAGAGTCCCACACTCGCTGGCTTGCTAGCCAAATAACTAACAAGACAGCGGGAGTAGACTGTGGCTACTAGTTTGATTTTTGATTAGCTAATCCCATTGCAATTAATTCACTGATTAGCAATGTCGAAAGTAAACCAGACAATAAACTGACAGTGTTGCTGTTAGTGAAAACTGAGATCTGTCCACTCCTCTCAGAAAGTTGAGTCGCTAAAGCATTAGCTAATTTATCTTAATTACTTGTAACGTTAGTATTCAGTACAGTAGTACCGTAGTGTTTCGGTAACTCTATTGTCAAAAGGATTGTAAAGCAAAAACCCCGTAGCAGACGCTAGCCTGAGCCCTGACTGAAGGAGGGTTTTGTTTAGCTGCATGAAAGTAATCACTGTGATGGTCGAGATATGGTGCCTGGTGAGGCGTGACAATAAACCTGCAGTTACTGTGCATTTCAGGGCAAAGCCCCACTGATGCAGAGGTGTGAACAAGTCAGTTTTTCGAGAGAGAGAGAGAGAGAGAGAGAGAGAGAGAGAGAGAGAGAGAGCGCTCCTGAATCTGATATATGTAGAATATCAAGTTAAAGCAGAACAAGTCTAGTAGTCATTTCATACAATATCTGATTTCGACCTGAAAAAATAAATGTATTAGCAGAATGACAGAACATTAGCAACTATTTTGATATTAAATTCATCATTTGAGTCACTTTCCAAGCAAAAATGCCAACCATTTGCTGGTTTTAGCTTCTGAAATGTGAGGATTTGATGCTTTTCCTCTTTCTTTTATGGTAATAAAGGGAATATCTTTGAGTTTTGGACTGATGGTTGGACAAAACAATCAATTTGAATATGTCACTTTTGGTTCTGAGGTATTGTTATAGCCAATATTAACTATTGTCACACTGACATTTTGTAGAAAGAATGATTAATCATGAAAAGAGTTGTCAGATTAATTGACAATAATGGTTAGTTGCAGCACTTATCTAATGTATAACAAAATGTATCTAAATTTTCAATTGAGTCAGTTTAATAGGAGAAAAAACTGAGTTTTAAAACAGCATTAACAGTCTTAAACATTATTTTGTAATATGATTTTTGTTTTAACATTCAAATATCAAACACGAGTTTAGAGGGGAGAGTCGTCTCTTTCAACCCTTTTTAGGAGCAGAGACTCTTAAGCTATAGTTGGATCATTGCTCAAAGATATCACTAGCATCGCGACATACAGGACAGCCTGGCTGTAGTTTATATGGAGTGAGCCTTGGGCATAATATGGAGCTGGCATGTTATAATCTCTACATAGTGATTTGTGTTAAATGTAATGCAACAGATGTGCATGGTATCTGTATAGGCTTTTTTCACAGCAGACATTTTGACTTGTTTTATAGTATAAAAAGTATGGGTGTTACTAATATAATTAATAACAAAGTGTCCAGGTAAGCTAAGTGATTGTGAGCCTGCATGCACAATATCAGGACCCTGAAACCGAAGCAGCTGAATGAAATTCAACACCTGTGCTTTTTCTACTGTGACATGTCAAAATATCTTCAGTGAAAAGGGCCTGTTAAGATAGTTTCATCTTGCACCATCTAGCACAAGTTACCTACCCGACTCTACCCTGGATACTGACTGTATTAATCCCTGATTTGTTCTGTTGTTGATTTACAGTCAAAGGACAAGATGATGCGAGGATCCAGAAGAGGCTGTGTGCGACTCAGGGTAAGATTCTCCTGACAGTTGTCTTTGATAAATCAAATGCATACTTAACGTCCAGTGTATGACTTTCTGACAAGGTTTGCTTTGTCAGTGCAATCTTTCTGAAACATAAAAGGCTGGTGCACTATACGTAGGATTGTGCAGTTTTCATCTGATACACTAATTGCCTGATTTGTTGGCCTAGTTCAACAGATGTAAATAGTTTACTGCAGCCAATCCACAGCTCTTTCACTCCACTTGTTTAGCTTTCCCAGAAAAGGCGTTTGCCCTTACAATTTGTTTTTAGTATTGAGAAATGTCCACTAGATGGCAGCAGTTGCCCTGCTACGGTATCTGTTACTTTTATAATGTTACTTAAACAAAGACGAAGGGAAAATTTCTAATACAATAGGGTTTTCAAGGTACTGAGCCTACATTGGTACGGAACGAATGAGCTCTCATTGCTTGAAAGTGTAGTATTTGTCCTGAGAGAAGCCAACAGAGGGCCAGTTCTAGGCCAGGTAGGATGACATACATTGGCTTAAGTTGACGAATTATAAAACATTCAGGTTAACTTTTTTTTCTCTTTCCCCTTTTGAGGAAATTGTGAGGTGAGTCAGTTGAATGAAATCTCATCATGGTGCCTCCTTATTGCTTACTTGACCTTTCGGGGACTTTTTGTAAAAGGCAAAGTAGGGCTGGGCTTTTCTTCCTCATCCAAATTCCCAACTTTATACATTGTTAACTTGTAGACCTCCCAGCAGCATTCCCATACCCGACCCTGTACATGCCCTCCTATAATCAAGGAGGTAAAGTTTCTCATGAGTTTTCACAGAAGCAGCGGTGAAAGCCATATTTTATGCCACCACACCTGTTTTTGGAGAAAAGGCATTGCAGAGCACCCTGAACATGTTTTCGTAGTTCTCACTGAAGGAGGAAGTATCTCTTGAAACTCCCTGAAAAGAGGATCCAGTGTAATTTATGGACATGTAGTCATGGGTCAGAGGTTTCAGTTAGGGGTCGATCAATTTGACACAATTTATTACGATACATTAATTTCAATTCAATTGAATTCATCAATTGTTGAACTTCTAAACACTGTTTTTGCAAATTTTATGCCTTAGATTAAATAGCCTTGTCTGTTTTCAGGTTGTTTTTTTTTTTAAAGCAGCATTGTATATTGTATCAAACCCTGAACTGACAATTTCAGTATCTTACAAAGTATTTTTCCCACAGGTTCCATCTGTGGTCCTGCTAAACCAGTCATGCCTAGTCTTGTATGAAATAACAGTGTAGCCATAATAGCTAATGTAGTGCTAGACTGGTTGTTGTTGGATTATTTTCAAGTGTGACAAGCCAACTTAGTTTTTCCATTGAGTCACATTGTTCAACCTCTGTAGAGTAAGAGTTGCCCCATGTCCAAAGGTAAAATACTTAAGATCTATAGAAAATAATGCACTCCACTCCACTAGCCTTCAATAAATCATTACCTTTTTTGTGTCAGGTTTTAGTGATACTGGGTCAAAGAACTTGACGGTATCTTATGAGGTCATACTTTGTGGTCAGCAAAAAGAAACGTTCTTCCAGCATCTTAGGCAGAGCAAGGAAAACACTTGGACACATTGGCGGTTTAAGATGCTGACTGGCTTCAACCTGACAGGGTGAGAGATCAGATATACTGAAATATATATACTATTACTATATAGATTATGCAGTGTAAGTAAACATTATTCCACCACATAATGAAATAACAGCAGATACACATTATCACAGTGATTTTAAAAATATTAAAAATAATGACTTTACAAATGAGATCATGTAGTATAATGCATCCTGAGGTACAGCCATGTAATCTGTTTCTTCATGCAGACACAGATATATGCATTCAATTTGAAAATCCAATAGGTTTTCCTCTCCTTCTGCAACGGTCCCCACCTGTGAAGGACTGTTTAGTGTATTATACTCCTTCCACAGTAACAAAAAAAACCTCTCATTATGTTAACTTACTCAGTCCTTGAGACATTTCTTTGTACGTCATTGTTCTACAATGTAGAAACATTTATAAAGACAGTAGAGTAGTAGCATAAATAATTTTGTAAAATTTTTATTTATTACCTGCCTGTACATCTGACAAATCCTTTTATAAATAATATATTATGGCAATGGTTTGTGTCCCATTCATACATTAGTCGTCTTTTTAACCATTCATTTTCCCTCAACTAACTATAGACCAACTTGTCTCTGATAGTATCTTGTGTTATTAATTTGTTGTGGCTCATTACTAAAACACATAAGATACTACGCATACCAGACCTTTTGTTGGAGTTTTTCAAAGTAAATGACTGCGCTCTGTGGACTCTCTTAACAGCAGCAAAGACGATGCCTTGCTCATTATCGTTGTGTCGTGGTGCGACTATCTGCCAAAATCTATTTAATAAACCAAAGGAAATGTTCTAACACAATGGAATTGACTACATGTTGTTTGTTGTTTTTTAAATGAAAAGGGTGATTTAATCATAATGTTAATTGTTTTGGATATAGTTCAGTTTACACCTCACTGAGAGTCTGAAATTAAATATTAATTAAAAATGATAAGTATCTTAAAGGTGGCATTTATGGTGAGCTATTGTACTGGACTACAAAAGATTTTACAGCTGTTTATATTATTTCATCCACCCCCTGTAGTTGTTGTTGTTTTTATTATTTGCAGGTTTGCGGTATGAGTCACACACCCTGTTTCTGTTGCTAGGAGCTAATGTCCTAGCTAGCCAGCAGGCCGTTTCTCTGCAGTTCTTTTTCTCATGTTGGCTGCTAGCTGCCGGTCCCCGGTGTCTGTTTTTCTCTACCCTTCACTGCCTATCTCCTCCTTCGTTCTCTCAAATCCCACCTCCTCCTCCCCTCCCTTCTTCTCTCCCATGTTCTAAAAGGCTGCACTCTGATGTGTGTGTGTGTGTGTTAGAGAGAAACACAGAGTGATTGTGAGAAGGCAAGAGGAGCTTTTGAAGGGGATGGACTAAGGGTAAATTAGAAAAGAGAGTCAGTCAGGGGCTGCTGGAACATGTGGAGGGCATGAGGATAGAAATGGAAAGTGAAGTATGACGTGTCTTGTTGTCTGACTGCCTGCTCTCTCCCCCTCCCCCATTTGCCCAGGGAGCTGTGATAGGCATCGATGACGAGGACGACAGCACATTCACCATCACTGTGGACCAGAAAACTTTCCATTTCCAAGGTGAGATGTCCCCTTTTTAATTTTGTTCTCTTTACGCCTCCTCTTCTCTGTGTAACTATCACTGACTTTCTTTCTGTGTGATCTCTTTTGCATCCATCCCTGCTGTTCATTTCCTCTCTCTCTGCTTTCTATCCCTAAGAGATACTTTACCAATTCATAATCTCTTTTTAGAGCCAGATAACATTCTGATCTACTTTGTTCCAAATAGGTTTCTTTACATTGCTTTATAATTTGGTTTACTCTGATTGGTGTTTGGAAAGCAGTGCTCAGAGTGTGTCTGAGAGGGGGCAGTTAGTCTCAGCACCAACTGACCTAGGGGACTCTTTTCTGGGCTCAGCTCTTGGGTTTGGAGAGCTTTGGAATGGAGGGGGTCTAGGTGGCTGGATTTAAGGTGATTAAAAAATGTGAGCACTCTCTTTTGAATGTTAATTATCAGTGGGTATCTGCCTAATTCTGCTCTACATGCATTTGTTGGCGTTTTTCTGTGTACGTGTAAAATGTATCTGCTGAATTCTGCATGTAATGATTCTGTTGGATGTTTGTCCCGACAGGTATAGCTATGATGACTGAGTGGACCCCATATTTCACTATCAAATATTTTAAGCCAAATTTTAATTGGAATTTGGAAATTACAAAATTATCTCTTAATTGCATTTAGGGCTCTTTGAGCTTTTTCTTTTAGTGCATTCACTGCCATGTTGAAACTCCTTGATGCTGTGGTAGGTATAACTCATATTATGTTCAATTATATGATTATTTATGGTAAACTGGTATTTGTTCTCCTGGCATCTGGGGCATTTTTGAAAAATCATGACATTACTTTTCTTGATATTTACTGCCAGGGCCCAGTTCTGACAGTACTTTTCTACTATGTCCAGCTGTTGCTGTAGTCCTTGTTCAGTAGGAGACAGTAGAACAAGGTCATCAGCATAAAATAGAGACTTCACCTCTCTATCTAGGAGGGAGAGGCCAAGAGCAGCACACTGATCCAACTGTACAGCAAGTTAATTTATATACACACAACTCGGGTTTAAGTTGCAGCCCTGACGAACACCTCTTCTCTGGGTGAAGGATTCAATTTGTTTGTCTCCAATTTTTACAGCACATCTATTTTCCACATACATTGATTTAACCAGATCATACATTTTGCCCCCTATACCACAATGTAGAAGTCTGTAATAGAGCCCTTCATGCCAAATAGTCGAAAGCTTTCTTGATGTCAATAAAACAAGCAAATATTTTACCATTTTTTGTTTGGTGTATATGTTTGTTAAAGTGTGAAGGGTGTATACATGGTCGGTGGTGCTATGTTTTGGGAGAAAGCCAATTTGATTTTTACTCAAGATGGAGTGTTCTTCAAGGAAATCTAGTATTCTTTTATTTACAATACTACAGAATAGTTTACCTAGACAACTGTTGACAAAGATGCCACGGTAGTTACGAGGGTCTGATTTGTCCCCACTCTTATGAATGGGGGGGGGAAATGAACCCTTTGCACCAGATTTCGGGAAAACATCCTGACTGTAGTACAATATTAAGCAACTTCAACACTGCACCCTGCATCTCTGGGGTGCTGCATTTCGTTTTTAATGCTGTCTGGTCCACAAGCCTTTCTTGGCTGGTGAGACTTTGTCTGTGTGGTCGATTCTTCCCAAGTAATTGGGAAATCAAGGGGTTTTTGGATGTCTTTTAATTGTTTCTTCTGTTTGGAGTTGGAATACATCTGAATCTACCGTTAACTATGTACAGGCCTAAGGCCTGACAGAGTTGCACTATCTCCCTGCCACTTTGGTTTATTCAAGTAGTCAAGGGTGTTCTGATGGGTGATGATTGCTGTGATGAACAGGGGAGGCTGACCAAACACAAGGTTGATGCCATGTGGGTCAGTGACATTAGGTTCAATTCCTGTTCGTCCATTCAGATCTCCAGTTAGAAGCATGTTTCCCTGGGCCTGGAAATGGGCAATCTCTGAGTGGGAAGTTTCAAAATGTCTTATTCAAAATAAGGAGAATCTACTGGGGGTATGTAAATAGCACAGAGATATAGGTCTCTGTCAGTTATGCCTAGGCTTTGATCTAATCTTAACCAAATGTGTGATTTACCCTCTTTAACTGGTGAGATCTGACGGCAAAGGTCTCCTTTAGACCACACCAAGATCCCCCCCTGATGTTCTGCCCTTTCATATGTTTTTTTTATTTTTTTATTTTATAGAGGGCACCATGACTTCATTATATCCCGGAGGACAGTGAGTTGGCAGATCATTTTGACACCATGTTTCTGTTAACACAATTACATCAACATCTTTGATAGATTTCATGAATTCAGGGTTTCCACTCTTCAGCTCAAAGGTTGAGGAGTGGAGACCCTGAATATTCCAGCAGCTTATATGAAAGCTCGCTCTCGCTCTCTCTCTCTTTCTCTTTCTCTCTCCCCCCCCCCGACTTGGGTTGGTCTGCTCCAATGCCAGGAAACACAGGCATCTACACCTTGTCAAAGCGTGCTCCGTGCATCTGAGCCTTTTCTCCCTTCCTGTGGAACTTCACAGCTCTGTGAAGTTGGACTGACATACATTTCTGTAGATAAACAAGATTTGTTCCACTGCAAGCTAGACAGATTCCTCTGGAACTGATCGAGCAAGTAAGGCTTTTTTTTGTTCCCTCTCGACTGTGGCTGAGGAGGAAGATTGCTGCTTGTGTGTCTCTGCAGTTGAGCCTCTGGGAATAATAAGGGAATACTGCTGAGCTGGAAGCTGAGCTCAGGTCTCTTCTGGTTGCTACCGCTGTTCGCCCTTCGCTACACCGCTGCTGCCGTCGCTCGCTGTCTACCAACCACTCACTCCATAGGGACAGGATTGGCTCCCAGCTATAGCATCGCCCCCCTCCCATCCTACCAACCTTCCCTCTTTTTTGACAGGGAGCCGTCCAGTCCAGTACACCGCAGACACCCTTTTTTACTTTCACTCCACCAGGTCTTTAACTAACCTCCTCCACCTTTCTTTCATCTCTGTCCTTCCATCTGTCTATTTGTATCCATCCCCCCCGACTGCTAACACCCCTCACACTTCACCACCAGCACCCCCCTTCACCTTCTTCTTGAGGGTCACCAGCCACAGTCCATGGGCCCCCTGGCCCTCTCACCTCCTTCATGCCCTCTTCCATGTCTGTGTTCCGAAGCTGTATGCTGTGGTTCTACAAACGGAAGGGTAAGGAGAAAACCGTGCACGACTCATGATCCGCATGCATGCCAATCCCGGGCAAAAGGATCGAGATGAGGCGTTGTTTGTTTGTCTTCTGGGATGTGCAGTTAGGGTGGAGCAGTACGTTCTGTAGCGCTCGAGGTTCAAGGACAGTTCAGAGCAGTGTGAAGTGTGTGCAGTGTACTCAATCACTCAAATGTTTGTACAGACTAGGTGTGTTATTTAGAAAAGGATGTTTGTTTTTATTGGTGTTTGTCCTGTGGTTCAGTGGTTTTGCTGGTTTGGCTAAACAATGATGTAATCCTAGTTTTTTTTTTTTTTTTTTCCTTAGGATGGCAATAATTTTTCATAGTGTTTGTCAGTGTGTAATAGCTCAAATGTCATGATGATTTGATTTATTCTGGAACTTTACATGCCACAGTTAATGTGAGTCTTTGGCATCGGCTGCAATTCCTTAGTGAGTTAACGTTGCTTTCATTTGATTTTTCAATTTTGTACGTTAAGTAGTGGGTGGATATTATATGAATCACCTGAGAGAACAGAACAGCAGCAATGTATGCAAATTATATTCTAATTTAATGTGTTCAAATTTAAGAGCACTATTCAAAAACATTCATTAATGCAGTCAAAGAGGGAAATTCATTTCTGGCAGGGTGTAAAGCTTGCATGAAAAGGCTACACAAATAACAAAGACGTGTATTAAATATGACGATGCATTACTACAAGATATTAGCATTTGTAAAGATCATATCATATTACATATAGTACTTTTTTAGTTCAGTTAACTTATTTCCACACTGCTGATTTATCTTTGAAAGCAGCATATCCTTGCACAGGACAATCTGAATCTTTGCAGCACACTGTGATCCCGATAATCATGTTTTTGTTTGAGAGACAACAATGAAATGTCCCCGTAAGACACATCTGCTCTCTAGATACCTAGAGGAGCAATTTACTATCTCATGGATCACTACTGGAGGAACAGGCAGAAAATTGGCACTAAATGTGTGCTGAACATGAGTTTCTGGATACATCCGCTGTTAGCTTGGATATCAAGAGATTCACAGGATGTTGGGCAGGAGGAGATTTCTCTGTTGCTGTAAAATTTGCCCTTAAAGGCAAATGTCCAAAGACCAATAACCCTGCTGATACACAGCTCATTATCAAAGTGTTTTCCGTGATATGGGGTAAAAAAACAAAAACATTTTCCTGGATTGAGCCATGATACTTCCTCTTACAGGACAGTCCAGCTCACATGTTGAAGTGTATTTCTCAGCCGGCCACCGTGCTAGCCCGGAATGCAGCTCTGTACTGTCTTTCTATTTAGAGAAGCATCCATTATTTATCAGCCCCTCTCCCCCGGCAGTGCATCAGAGTTGCCTGAGAGCCCTTTAGCTTCCCGTCCCCCGTCCCCCCAGCTCTCACTCATCTCCTCTTATCTATAGTAGCTATCAATCTCTCGTCTTCTCCTCCCTCTTTGTCAGGCCGCCCTGACTGCCTGGAGCATCAGTCCAGGATGAGAGACCCCCTCATGCTCCTTTATCTCCAGGGTCTTCCCTCATCTCTATCACCTGCATTGTCTGCTCTCATCTCTTTTTAAACCTTGGTCATCATTTTTTACTACTGTGTTCTTTCAGGACTGCATCTGGACTTGTGTATTTAGTCAGAAAGATGTTCCCAAGTGCAGAGCACATGACTCAGTCAATCCAAAGCAATGCGATGTGTTCATTTTACATTTTTGCCTCAAAGTTGGAGTCCTCCTGCTAGAGCTTGTACTGGAACATTTCATCCACTTGTCTGAAGATGGCAGGAGGAGAAAGAGAGGGGAGGGATGAATAATTCACAGAGGCCTTTTGGAGAAGGAGGAGCAGCATTATGGGGAGAAGCTGCGATTGGAACCCCTGACCACTGAGATGGGAGAGGAATCCTTGGGTTAGGATTACACCACTGGTGCTGTTAGCTTAGTGTGTTAATTTGTCTGAACATGGTATCTCTTTGTGTGCGTGGTAATTGTACATGCTGGATATAGATATTAGCACCATTTATCTTTTGTTTACTTGTCTGTGATGGCATTTACTGCAGTCTAGGTGACCGTAACTACCAGTAGTTTCATTTATGTACATTTAATTTCCAAACTCAAGCTGATTTCTAATGCAGTCTGCAAGATTTAAGTTAGACAGAAGAGCATCTGGAGGCACATATTATCAGGCAACAGTGGAGCAGAAGATGCTTGTCTGGTTAATAACCTGCTAAAGAAACAATTACAGAAGAGTTAAGGATGTACCATATGTTAAAGTTAGTTGCTATATGAAGCCACAACAGGTGAAAAACATGCAAAGGTTTTCAGGAATGTCCATGTTAAATTAATTTAAAAGAAGGTCACAATCTTTTATTCTGTGACTAATTTGGCAGTAGTGTGAAGTGACATATTAGAAAAATTTATCAGAGTTGCTTGCTTTACAGTTGGACAAGTATCAGCATAAAAATGATACTGGACCAATAATACTATTACTCTTCATTTGGATATAAGCTGATGCCAGCAGTATGCCAATATATTGGTTTATATATAATAGCACTGTTTCATTGCATTTTCAGAATGCAGTTACAGAATAAATAAAATAAAAGGGGCATTCTGCTAGTCAGATGGCAACATAATGGCAATGTGTGGCATTTTAGCTGTGAAAAACAGCTAAAATGATAAAGAGCTGTTGAGCCAAGAATTCAGTCAAATGTGTTTACACACTTCTGAAGGCTAAAGAGAAGAGAAGCAAATTGATCACTACAGTTCGGTGAGACACTTGTAATCCTGGTTCCAAAACGTGGATATGTAATTTCAGTTATGTGTAAGGTATGTAACATTATGTAGTAAAATAATACCTTAGATTCTTCTTGGAGTAGTAGGTGACTGTAGATTACCTTTCAAATGTTCTCTGTATGATTGTTTAGTTTATTTCTACACTGTCAGTCTGGTACGTCACAGATAATTTTTGATTATGATGACCTTCACAGTATATTTTTTAAGTTATTAGTTGATTTTCCTCTTGGTACCGCAACTCTACCCATCATATCATCCATATCAGGTTTGTTTTGACATTCGGTGTTGGTGAGAGTGGTTGTATCATGTGGAGAAAAAAAATTACATCAACACAACCTTTTATCGCAAATGTATTTGTCTGGTACTGCAGCCTGACTGGGGTTATTACTGTATCTATCATGGGTCTTGAACCAATATCTGCCATGGTCTGTCTGTAATTATTAGGAGGGTGTGTGTGGAGTTAATCGGTGTGAGGTACAATACCTCCTGTTGGTGCTTGTTCTTCTTATAACCTTGGTGTGCCTCTCTGCTTTCCTCTAGCAGAGAAGCATCAGAGCCTACAGTAATAGGATTTAGTCGGCACACCTTTCTCTGTCATGACACTTCTTAGCACCTGGCCTGTGAGACTGTGTTACACTCTTATAGGGTTGAAACAGCATCATAAAACTCTATAGTGTTGTAAATGTCAAGTTTGTGCAGTCATAGGAGAATAAAAAAATGTAACTTAATGACTTTTAGACTTTTGCACCTTTTTTATTCCTCTATTAAATTGGATATTTGCTGCAAAACAGCACATAACAAGCCCTTTGAACCATTTTCACTGTAAAGGACCAGACAGTATTTTCACTGTGAACTAAGAAAATCATTCTCACTTCTTCTTGGGTCTGTTTTTAAATGGGCACTTTATGATTGCAAGTCTTTTTTATCCTTAGGTTGTTTTAAATATATAACTCTGCAGCTTAACAAAGGTAGTTTTTGATGACAGCCACTGTCATGACATGACTTACGGTGTGCTGCCTTATGTGATTGGCCTACTGGCCAACTGACTGACAGGCTAACATTGTAGATTTGCTGAGTTGACTAACTACTCATACCTACCTGGGAATATAAATAATGGTTTACATGTGAGCCACAGACTAGGACAAAGATTGGATTTGCAACACACTTCATATAGTTATAGTATTTGTTTTTGTTAAACGGCCCTGCTACTACCTCTTCTGTGTCACGAATAGAGCCAAACAACATTAGCCGCAGTAATCTGTTCCTCTGGAGAGTCTGTTTGGCTGAGAAGAAAGTGAGAGGGACGTGAGGCGCTGTCTGAGTAGATTGGCCTGCGCCTTGGCTGCCTTTTAATGTCTTTAAAAGCTTTTCTGCTGTAGCACTGCTCAGCCTCTGTGCTAGCACAGCCATTCATCTACTGTACTGTCTTGTTTCCAGCTCTATGAAAAATGACTCTTACACAGGATATAGTTTGCCAGCTAATTCAATGGCATATATCTTATTAAGTTCTTCTTTTCACACTTTTAGAGTTATAGTTTTTTGGACTGTGGTGGCCATCATCTTCACACACAGTAAAGCAGAAGCAAAGCTACTTCCCATGTAAGAACATAAAAACATTTAATACTTCGAAATACAGTCTATGAATACATACAACACTTAAAACTACAACCTGACCGGATGGATTCAGTCCTGGCTGTGTGTTGGCAGAGGACAAAATATGGTATCTCTGTGTACGCCTTTGGCATTTGTGTGTGTGTGTGTTGCATATGTCGGGGCCTGTATTGGGTCAGTGTTTAATGTCACTGGCAGTCTGTTTGTTCTGTCTTTGCTCTGAGGGTGCAGCCTCGCCCAGCTCCATTTCATACATGGACCCCAAAGCCTCAATGTGGAAAAAAAACAGGCGAGAATCAGTACTGCCTCATCACTTGGAAGGAGCTTTAATTTATCATTTTGACAATGATCATAGAAGTATTGATTCTTTTGTTGTTGATTAACCCTTCACTATCACACATAAGACTGTGCATCAAAGAGTACTTTCCCCTACCAAAAATGTGAGTGCTTGGTCAGATTGAGTGTAATCAGATGCTGCCTGACTTAAATAATTTAAATAAAAGTTTTACTATATTTAGAAATCAATTATATGAAAGATAATTTTGTTTTGTACAGTAGCACAGGTAAATAGCTGCAAAATTTTAAACTGCTGTTTAGGCACAGACCTCACTAGCATTGCTCATTATTCTAATTTAAAGGAATAGTCATTTTGGGCAACACACTTTCTTGCATTCTTGCTGAGAGTTAGATGAGAAGATTGATACCACTCTCATGTCTGTATAGTAAATATGAAGTTAGTCAGGAGATGGTTAGCTTAGCTTAGCATAAAGACTGAATTCAGGAGGAAACAGCTAGCCTAGATCTGTCCAGGGTTATGTGCTGGACAATATCTTGGCGCAAAAACTTTCTGCAGTTCTGGGGCGCCCCGGTAGCTCACCTGGTAGAGCACGCGTCCTATGTCAAAGGCTGAGACCTTACCGCACCCCCACATTTCCTGTCTCTCTTCAGCTGTTCCTATCAAATAATGGCAAAAAGCCCCAAAAAATAATATTTTAAAATATAAAAACTTTCTGCAGTTTTGTCATCACCAAGAGGTTGCCAGGCAACAAGTGGACAGTGGAAGTGACTGCACCTGGCCAAGAAATAGTCCAGCACATAACCCCCATAACAAGACAATGTATTGTTTTTACGCTTCAGTTTTTCTATGGATTAAACAAACAAGATATAACGTGTTATTTAGTGAGCTTTTAGAGGTGCTGCTGGGGGAATTTTATTACTGATTAAATTTTATGACCTTTTAGCCAGGCTAGCTGTTTTCCCCCTGCTTCCAGTCTTTATGATAAGCTAAGCTAACTGGCTGCTGGATGTAGCTTCATATTTTTTCAAGAGTAGTATCAATCTTCTCATCAAATTCTCGGCAATGAAGTGACTACGCGTATTTCCCAAAACGCCGAACTGTTGCTTTTTTGGAAATTTATGGGCATCTGCCATATGAAATATCCTGACACCTTTCTGCATTTGATTTTCAGCCAGCAAGGTGCGTATTACGTACTGTTTCTTTTGATTGTCTTATTGCGTCTGCGGTTTTTGATCTGTGTTGTTTACTTCAGTTGTAAAGCACATCGTTTGCCCCTCTAATATATAAAATAGGCTGTACAAATAAAGCTTATGGTTATTGTCTTATTTGTGAAACTGCATATACATATGATTATAGATTGTTCAGTCCTGAACTTGAGTTAAGCAGAATTAAGGTATTTTAGATAAAAAGCAAACTATAATTTCTAGATGAATACATGGCGTCCATTACTGCATCACCAGTACTCATGTCATCTCAGTGTTGTTGTCTTGGTACCATTACTATGTAACACGAGTGTAATGGCTACTGATGGTGTCTGTATGGAAAACGTTGCTCACTGGGTGTGTCTGTGTGCTTCTGCCCTCAGCCCGAGATGCAGACGAGCGGGAGAAGTGGATCCACGCCTTAGAAGGAACTATCCTCCGTCACACCCTCCAACTCCAGGTATGTAACCATGCACTTGTTTGTGTAAGTGTGTGTGTGTTTCTATATGTCTGTTTGTCTAACCCATCCACTATACTTACAAGAAAAAGTCGTTTTGCTGCGGGGATTCTTGCTGTTTGTTTATGCTAATTTCTATGTCAGCATCTATGTAGGTAAAATATTTACCATCTATTTCCCTAAGCAAACAGACTCTAATTTGTATTACCTGAAGAGTATACTGGTATAGACAGAAGTGAAGATAAATATGTTACCTAGATATCAAAGCTTTGATTGTGGGATTTTTATTTAACCTCAGATTGCATACATTTGCATACCCTGTAAATCATGTACTATGTTACACCACAACTGATGACTTTGAAAAGGACTTCTCATGTATCTCAGGTATCTCATGTGTCTTGCTCGTAGCTGATTTTTTATTTTTTTTTGCTCAACACAGCAGTTAAGAGTCAGTGATGAGTCTTGTCAGTAGAAATGGAAATAATGGTGACATTCATGTCATCATAAATGGAGGATGTTATGGCAAGATATGTCTGCTTTGGACTGGTATCGAGACCGGGCTTAGTTTTGTGGAAATACTGTTTCCCTGTTTGATTTACTGCTGACCTGCTGGCAGCCTGTTTTGTCCGTTTATTTTTATGTCTCTTATTTTTTACGAGTGTTGAGACTGAGCGTGTCTCAGACAGTTCTTTTCCCTGCTCGTCCTGCCCTCCAGTTGTTTTTCTGGCCAACCTTATTTCCTGCTTTCCTTCCCTAACCCAAACCTTCCTTCTTTTTCCCCTCTCATCATCTATGTACAGCTCTTTCCACCCATCTCCTCCTCCTCCCCCTCCTTCCTTTATTCTGCCTTCCCTCTGTGGCAAATCCTTCTGATGTGCTGCCTGCTTGCTCGGTGCACACACACATACACACACTTATGCAGTGTTAACGCTCTGCTGTCATAGCATCATGTGACCCAGCAGTAACCAATCTGAGACCTGCTTGCTCGATCAACCAAACATCTGCTTCTGCTGCCTCAGCCAATCAGAGTGGCCGTTAATGCTTGTCCCTGTCAGCACTTGATGCTGCTTTGTGTGTTTTCTGTTCTGCCTGCGTGAAAGGAAGTGTGCCTTTCCTGCCAGGGGAGGGTCCTGGATTAACTCTGTCTGCCGTCATACCAAATGCTCAGCTGATAACAGCTGCCGAAGGATATACTGTAGCCAGACTGGCTGCACAGCTAGCTCACAGTCTGAAGGCTGCTGTGGTTTATATTGGCATACTGCAGTGGAGTGCAAGCGGAGGAGATTATTTTCTGTTTCTGTTTGGAGGGGGAGGAGGGAGAAAGGACGCTAACTTCACCAGAGCTGGTGGTTTGTTGCTGTAGGCAGAGAAAAACAGAATAACAAAGGCAGAGAAAGAGAAAACGATCTTGTGTCAGGCTAAATGGCCTGATGGGAGAGATGTACAAGGTTTAACGCAGAATGTCCATTGGAGTGAGGCACCCAGTAAGTAAACACACACGCGCGCACACACACACACACACACAAATGCAGTCACCACTGCACCATAGCAAGGAGAACTCTTACGGCTGCAGTGCGCTGCTGGGGCAGCAGCTTTTTAAAGTGGGTCACACTGCGTGGAAATACAAATAAAGGGGGGGGGGGTGCGAACAGACTGCTGTTTGTGGAGTCTGGGTGGTTGAGTGTTTATGTGAGACTTTGCAGGCTGCTCTAAAATATTCCTACTATGTCACAGTCACGTAAAAAAACACACAGGGATGCACAGCCTGTGTGGTGGGAGTGGATGTGCAGATGTCTAGGAATATTTCAAGAACAGTGACAAAGTGAGCACTGACGTGGTGGTACAGTGTATTATTATAAACCAACCACCTGCCTCTGACTTTCCGCTTCCAAACTTATCTGTCGGTAAAAAACACTTCCCCTCCATTATGTGTGTTGACAAAACATATGATATTGTTCACTACGTAATGACAGGGGCTCTGTCTTCCTTTTCGGTCCTGTTTTGTTTTCACTATGTCAGCTTAATTTTCCTGCTCTAATTTTGTTTCTTTAGATTCTTTTCACATGTATTTAGGCCTATAATGGCCAGTTGTAATGTATGGTAACACCTGTAAAAGTAAATACAATTTAATATACAATCCCTGTAGTAAATACTACCTTTTAGATGCTTAGGGTTTTGATTTAAAATGTATTCAATTGCATTATGTTGTAATGTTATTTTGTAAATACTACAATGTAGGAGGTGCAGATGGAGTTAATCCCCTCTGAATCGAGAGAGGTGAATGGCAAAATAAATGGCAACATTTCACTGTGAAATTGGAAGATTATAAGATTCACAAAGGTAGTCCACACCCTGTATTTACATAAGCACATGTAGATGTTTTGGCTTTCTATGAATTTAGTGTTGAATGATCATGATGTAATGCCTTAGCAGAAAGATAGCAGCTGTTTTCTCAGTAAACTGGAGTGATTTTCCAGTGTAGTGTGAGTAAGCAGACAGGGCAAATTCCTCACTGGAATGACTGTGTCAATCCAGAAAAGGGTGCGCACACACACACACACACACACACACACACACACAAACACATTGATACAGTATATAGACATTCACATCTGCATCAAAATTGTTTTTGATTTCGATTTTTGCTCAGGCCCTCATGTGGCCAGCTATATTTTGCAGTCACACTAACAGTGAAAGCACCTTTGATCCTTTTTGAGGAAGTTTGGTCAGTTAACTGCAGGCTTCGTGGTTGCTGTGTTAACTCAGACTTTGTTCTCTATAAAGCTAGTATGTTTTTACAGTTGAAACTTTAGCAGGTCTCAGGCCGGGGCAGCTGCTAACAACAGTGTTTGGCTGTTAATGGCTTTTCTTCACATTCCTGTGAGATCGTCTTTAGCAGGAAGAAAAACCTGCACAGACTCGGGACACACCAGGACTGTGCGACGCAGCAAATCCAAAGCAGCGGTAGAGCTTGATTTACTAACAGGGGTTCTGTTTGATTCCAACAGTCGTTATCAGTTTTACTATCACTCTCTGCTTTTTCATGTAAGTGTATGTGTTTTTCCATGTCAGAGTAACTGCTGTGTAGCAGTAAATTGCACTGACAAACGCTGTTAATTATCTTACTGATTCGTCTGGCTTGACGTAGAGGGGTTATTGTGTTGTCATTAGTGCTGGGCGTCCTTGCTATTGACAGGCTCCAGCATTAAATATGGGGTGATATTTATTCTTGTCTTGTGTACATTTATCTGCCCAGTTTTTGGTTTTGTGTCACAGCCAACTGGATTGTTCTCAGCTCAGACAGATAGAGACAGATGCCTGGTCTTTTCTGTCCTGCCAATAGTCTAGTAATTACCTTTTAATGGATATTATGTAATGAAATTGTCTGTGCCCGAGTCTCTGTGCTTGTGTGTGTGTGTGGAGTCTTGTGTTTCTGATTCTGATGGGGCTATTAAAGCAAGCTAATTAACAAACAATACATTTGAGTGCACCTCAGTCCATTTACACACATGCTCCCCTGTCAGTAGCTAAATTTTCTCCAGCCTCGAGTTCCTTGATTCAGTTTTGTTGAAGCCTGAAATTTGCTGGCTTCCAGTCAGCCAGGCAGGCAGACAGACCTGCTGGCCTTTTATGTAGGCTAGCCTTTAAACAATAGTATTCATATCTCCCCCAGTACAGTACGCTGCTGGAAGATTCTCCTGAACTGTTGATGTTTCTGTCCACCATTTTGTGTAACAGTTTACAAAGCTTACCTGGCCAGGAGGTGATAGAGACGAGCTCTTTTTTTTTTTATGAATGGATAATATGTGAACAAGTGGCTTATATTATTGGTAGTGGCTGTGTATTTCACTTGGAATATGCAAATACTTGCATTGCGTTTGACATGGATTTGGTTAGGGCTGCACTAATGCTTAGCCATATTTGTTTCTCCATCCTCAGGAGGCCGAGACAGGATTTGTTCCGAGTGTTCAAGACTTTGACAAGAAGCTTGCTGAAGCTGACGCCTACCTACAAATTCTGATTGACCAGTTAAAGGTAGGATTCAATGGTGCAACACCTAACACTTGTACATTTTGAGAAATGTAGGATATCTGCCACTCACTTTTAGGTATTTGGCTAAACATCCAGAGATAATATAGTCCATTTGAAAGGAGTTTCACACAGATCAAATTATTTATTCTAAATTGCAACCTAAAAATGTTCCTAAATCTATACATTTATAATATACATGGCATGGCTTGCATTTGAATCTGAATCATTTGACCTTCCCCTCATTTCGTCTCCTGTTTTTCCTTGCTGATCTCACTCTCCTCTTTTAACAAAACAGAAGTTATTCAACGTAAATTTTGTGGAACCATGATGATAAAGCAGAAAACCATGTATTTAAAGAAGCAGCAGCATATTGTCTCAGGCAGAAAATATTAATGAAAATCTGAAAGTGTCCTTCCTTGGTGAGAAGAGCTCACTACTTGCCATCACAGTATCTCAAGCCACATCATCTGTGCAGATTTTGTCATTTCAAGACTAATTTGACTGTGTACCCATCTTAGTTCATATTCCATCTCTCTTTTTTCCCCTCTCCATCTCTTGTTCTCTGTCACTCTCACACAGCTGTTTGATGAGAAGATCAAGGACTGCAAAGAGGATGAATCACGCAGAGTAAGTAACAGCAGTGCTGCTCTGTCCTTGTGCATCTGCTCTCTGGTCCACTGTTCTCGCCGTCATTAGAGCCGAGGCTAACAGCAGGGGAAGCAGGCTGACACGTAGCACTGGGGAGAGAAAAATGTTAGCTGTCAGTGTGTTGCAGGTGTTTGATATGTCGCTTGTCAGTTTTAAGCCATCTTATTTTAAAAGGTTATTGCATTGGTTCAAAAATGAACAAATTATGAACTATTTCTCAGCATTTGTATTGAGAAAGTAATTTAAGAATTGTCTTTTTATCTGAAACGCTAGGAAAACTGTTCCATATCATGCAGTATTATATGTTACTGTGACAGTGTACATACAGATTGAGCAGTTTGAGACTGACCCAGTGAAACTTGGATCTTACCAAAATGTTCAGCCATATCCTGCTACACCATATATTGTCCTCAACTGAGACTGACTTCTGATCAGAGACTGTGCTGACTATAGGGCTGCAACTAATGCTTATTTTCATTAATCGATTAATGTACAGATTATTTTCTCAATTAATCGTTTTGTCTGCACAGCGTCACAAAATAGTGAAAAATGGCCATTATAATTTCCCAGAGCCCAAAAATTATGTCTTGTTTTGTCCAATAAACCATCTAAAACCCAAAGATACTCAGTTTACAATGTTATAAAACAGCAAATCCTCACAATTGTGAAGCTGGAACCACAAAAGGGTTCGCATTTTGCATTAATCGATTATCAAAATAGTAGCTGATTAACTTTCTGTCGATCGATTCATTGACTAATAGTTACTAGTTGCAGCTAAAGGACTGACACAGCTCTTCATATGGCACATTAAGGGTTTTGACGGTAGCTGATGAACAACAAGCTTGTGTATCAAAAAAGTAAAGACAAATGTAATTGAGGGACCATTGTTAGAACCGATATACTATTATTATAGATCATAATAGGTTTGGAATTAACATTACAGTTGCATTTCTTTTTTTTCTAGCTTTTTAAGACCATTCAGTCAACAAAAGCAGATTTTTTTTGTAACTTATACTTTTAGTTTTAAGTCATTTATTTTAGTGTTATTGGAGAAGCCATTTCAGTTTCACGGTGTCTCAGTTGTTTTCCAGCAGCTATGATTCACTTCCTCCCTGAGATTAATGCTGGAATTTGTCACTGTGACCTCACCAATCTATTCAGTATGGGAAATTGTCTTGTAGATTTCCAAAGACGTTTTCTACCCGTTGTGCTTTATTTGCTGTTAAAGTGGTTGCATCAGCGTTTCTGCTTTTGAACTTTGTATTTGTTTTTTAAATAGCTGTTGGATTTTACAGCTTGTTTTCTTTTCCTTTTACAGAAAATTGAAAATTTGAAGGAGACTACTTGTGTAAGTCAAAGCTTAACACATTTTCCTTCCTGTCTTTGAGTTCTCAAGCCAGTTCTAGTTGTTGAATTCCTTTTCTGTCTTTTTCTTTCAGAGCATGGTAGAGTCCATTAAGCACTGTATTGTACTGCTGCAAATCGCCAAGGTAAACACAATATCAGCGCATGTCTGATTCGTTCTCTCTGTAGTTTGGCCACTTCACCATAAGCATTGTTCTTGTGACACCACATTAGTGTGCACTGTGTTACCTTGTCACCGGGGTAGTTCCCTGCTTACAGTTGCTATCTGGGTCGGTGGTTGATGAGGGCGTAGCCCAGTACTCGTTTCATCACATGTTCCATTCAGCCCTTTGAAAAGGAAGTGGAGCAATCCTTTCTGCTTCATGTAGCTTTCTTTTAAATCTCACAACACTTTTACTCAGGAGTAAGATTGTATGTATAAGTAAGACTGTAGATTACTTTACAGATTGGCATTGCAGAGCTATCCTGTCTTTATTGATACTGAAAGAACTGATGGAGGGTTTTACAATGTGATGAAAGGATTATTGCATGTGGCAAGTTGGTGAATATTATGAAGCTCCAATGTGATGAGAGGGATGGATCTCATTGCTTTCTGCACCTCAGATGCTCAGGATGCTTTATGAAATGACTCTTCAGCCTTCCTACACAAGTAGTCTAACATTGTCTTCTCAAAATTTTAAGGACCAAAGTAACGAACAGCAACACGCAAACGGACTTATAGTAAGTTTGACATTCTCCGTCCATGACAGAAAATGAAATCAATCTAACGGCTAACTTTCTTTTCTTGCTTAATTTACTCTCTACTGTAGAAAATCAGATAAATCCGATCTCTTTACTGCATGACAACCACTATCCTGTTGATTTAAGTTAATAATTTCTTGACTTCATCTGAGATTTAAAATCTTTTAGAAATGGTTGGGAACTATTCTTTTCTTCATCAAGATACAAAATGTGGATGTGTGTGCGCAAACTTTTAATACAGAAAATGCACGTTGTTGCAGAATATGTATGTATACATAGACTATACATGTGTGTTTGCATGCCTTTATGTAAGAAAATGTTGCACTTCACTTCACCCACTAATTCGAGTCAACTAATTCACCATTGATTTATCGTGTACACATTGCCTGCTTATTGAACCATCGCAAACTAATAGCTGGAACGCCATCCAGAGAGCACTTTACTGGTTCTGCAGGTGTCCTGTCTTCATGTCAAGGGCCATACCGGGAGTTTTGCATGTTTTAACTACAAATCACATGTTCTTTTAAATTACTGGCCGTAATTTTCCAAAGCATTTACTATAAGTTTATAGATTGATTCCTTATCTCACAGGGAGCCATTCTTTATTTTAACTCTCACAATGACTCACGACATTGCCATGCAATCTAATACTACAAAAAATTGAAAGTTGCCTATATATTCAGTGAACTGTGATGGGGTACATATCTAGATTTTTATACCAATGGAAAAGTTGGGGAAGTGGTGGGTTAGAAAGGAAAGAGGGAGGGAGATGGACTGCAAAATGGAAGACTGAAGGGCAAATGTACTGAGAGCCCAGACCACCTTGCAATGAACAAAACCCAGTGGGTATCTAAAAACTGAAAGTGCTAAGGAAACTGGTAGGTAATGTAATGTGAACGGTTTGTAGGTAATGGACTAAAACATAGAAAACCTCCAGTGTGGTCCTCAAAGCAAGAATTCCACAGGGGCCGTACAGCTCATAGGCCTGCATTACTCTTATAGCTCACTTAATCTCACAGTCATTAAGTACAGTATTTTGTAGTATAAATAGCACAGCCTAAGCTCTGTCTACACATCTAACTGCACGTTATACATGCCATAATCTTTGTGATAAAGATATCTTTGCAGCTTTAGAAGATCTAAACGTCTGTCACGTTGCTTGTATGCCTATAATGTCGATCAAATGATAAATGCACTGTAGACCTGCGTTTTAAATTAGTGGAAACACAAGCAGCATGTTTGATTGACCTTGTCGAGCACTGCACCAGCAAGGGAATTGCCGTAAAGTGCAGGAATCACTTAAACCAAGCACACCAGGAGCCTGTTCAGTATTTATCTGTCAAAATAGTTTATGTGCTATGATTGGTTTAGGTTTGCTCTGCTGCTCAAGCTACCTGCTGCATTAATATTACATTCACTAAAAGAAATATATCGATCATGACACAGTGCTGAAAGCCGTTTTTAGCTGTAACTCTTTCCCTCCACCTGCTTTTGCTTTAGCTCCTGCTTGCAAGGCCACAGGCTGGTCCCACAATGGCAGACCAATATTTCTGTAATCGGCTATAATTATTAGCCCTCACCTTACTTTCATGGAGGCACGTGGACGAGGCAAGCATCGGGCAGTGCGGATGGGAGGTAGAAAAGAAGGAATAGAGGCAGGAAGCTTGAGGATAAGAGAGAGAAGTGTGAACAGGAGGGCAAATGGAGTTGAGATGTCAGACTAAGCTTCTCTGCATGACATTTTCTACATCTGATAATAACTTGCCTTTTGTTGACCATTAAAAGTTTTGGTGGCACACAGAAACATAGAAAAAACAAAATCAGAGTAATTTCCAAGTCCATAGAGTAGTATTTAGAGGAAAATTTCTCATTTAAAAAAAAGAAAAACAAAAGACTTCACATCACTGCTCTTCTTCCTCTGTAGTCAATATCGTTTATGTAACATGCTCAGTGTTGCATTCTGGGATTGTGGAGGCCTGTTGTCTACTTTCTGGTATTCTAGTGCAACTTTGGTATTTATACCAGCTACTGTATTTTCACCATTACAGCTTTGTGTCGGGTCATGTTCTGACTCACCGTGCCTGTTCCTGTTGACCTCAAATGACTTAATCAAAACTTGCCTATAAAAAAGCTGTAAAAATTACAGACAATCAAGTTTGAGTAATAGGATAACACATTGACTGGATCTAATTTCAGTGCCACCACAAGCCCTGAGGGTAAGTTGTTGGGGAGTGAGGGTCGATATGGTTTTGCTTTAGCTTGTGTTGTCATCGGTGTTCCTGTCAGTGGAGTCATTGGTGCCAGTGACCCCATTACACCGGGCCAATGGGCTACTTTCTAATGTGTGTTTGTTCCTGTATTCAAATGCATGGACACATGATGAGGGCAGGCCACTGCAGATATCACTGTCCCTGCAGGTTTTTACCACAGGGAAATCAAGATCCAGAGAGTTAAAACATGTTACATATTTAGTCTGTAGCCCAGTGGAGTTAATTAACTCCCTTTTAGACTGGAAGGTTGCTCAGAGTTCAAGAGGCGCTGTTAGTTATTGTGTAAAGCTACTGCTGGTGTTTTGGATTTTGTGTGGTTGGTTTCATATTGATTTTAGATGAATGAAACCTGGAAACACACCACTCTTGTGAATGAGTGAAAGGAAATTGATTTTCCCAGGCTGGATGGTGCATATTTTATTTCACTGTTCTTGTTGTGGAGTAGGTATACCATTAAGCTGATCTATAACTGATGCTGAAGTTAGTGACATCTGGCTTGGATGCACTACTTAATAATTTGCACTACTTACTATTCATTGCACTACTATTCTGCCCAGTCCAATTCATTATTGTACATATCCATCAGTATACGTCTGTTTATAGTAATGCCATCTGTATATAATGTCCATAGTACCACTTGTAAAATATTTTCATAATATTGCTCTATCCTGCACATACTTTATATCCTGCACTTGCTTATTACACTTCTGTTTAGACCTAAACTTCATTTTGTTGCCTTGTACACGTGTAATGACAATAAAGTTGAATCTAATGTAATGTAAGGAAATGGTGTTTCACTGTGGTTAACATGTAGCCACATTTGGTTATAGATGTTGTTAATGATGATGTTTTCCAGTATGACTGTAGAATCTAGTTTATGGACAAGATTGGGCTAAACTCTTTTGCAGTATTCGATTTTAATCTCAAGGGTTTTTTTGCTGTTAAATAACATTTTAGATTAGTAAGCAGGCAGTGGTGTGAGTGTGCTATTGTGTCTGATGTCACTTTTAGAGTTGTTTTTTTTTTTGTTGTTGATGTCAATGTTGTTTTGTTCGTTTCCTCCAGAGCACCATCAACCCAGTGGATGGGATCTACCAGCCCCCTCTGGACACTCCTGTAGACAACACCACGATGCCAACACAGACCACACTACCCACAGGTTCTAGACATCTGCCTTCACACCATTTATATACACATTTAGACACGTGTGTTTGTGTGCTTGATGTGTTAACACATCTGTAGAGACTCACAGACCCAGCGTCATCCAGAGAGGTTGACAACAGCTCCCCCTGTTGTTCACACCTTAATCTTCTCCAGTTGATGGATCCGCTCTGTGCCACGCAGATGATGTTGTCACAGAATTGTCTGAAGGGCTTGCTGACAAATGCTTTTTTTCCTCTTTTTTTTTTTTATCTGAAAATTAATTTATTAATGCTGTTCTGTGATTGCGGATTCCTATCCTTCAGTGTAATTATGTTTAAAGACATTATAGTCTTTAAATAATAACATTTTAAAAAATTTAATTGCATGGTATGACTAAGATCTGACACAATTTTTGGGCTATTTTGGTCAGCTGACTGTGACAAGACTGTTTTTAAAAATGCTGTGAAAATGAACCATGCAAAGTAGGCCATTCTAATTTCAGTCTCTTAATAGACCATGTAATCCCCCTCACACCCGAAGCCTCTGTCTGCAGCGTCTCAGATCATCTTCTCAGCCTCCTGGATTTCTTTTTTAATGTGATTTGGCTTCATTTTGAGGCTTCAGTGCCAACTTATCTACTTTCTCTTTTTGCTAAAGACGCTTCTCAGGTGTGTAAATCAGACCAACGACCCTCCACATTACTCGTTGGTCCCGTCGTCACAGTGATGGGAAGTCTGCAGACCCCAACTCCCAACAGCACAGGTGAAAGTTCACTTCACTCTTGCAGCCAATGATATCACAGCACTGGGAGCTGTGCCACTGCAAGGAAAGATCATTTGTTGTAGTAACAGATGTGGATTATACATTCCTCTAATGATTACAAGAAAAAATAAATATTGGGAACTACAGGGTTTTTTTTTTCCTGGTTTGATGCTTTGGTACGGTTCCACCAGTACCACATTTAATATAGTTACCAAACATACAAAACACATGCTTGATACACATTTTGTCTAAAAAAATAATAATAATAATAATAATAAATAGAAAAACTGTCCCTACTCAAGGTTAATTTAGTAGCTGGTTCTTTTAATCATATCACATGATCTTCATCATCCAAGGTCAAGAATGAACTTCAGGCTTCGCATTTCATTTTGTCTGGTTTTTGAAAATGTTCCTCCTTATATTACAAGTTGCACAGAGCCTGTTACATCCTTTCATTTACCAGCAACATGAAGCTAATGTAATGAGAACTCAACCACAAGAGCAAATGTAATAATAATATTAATTATTACACTACTTCTCCAACCCTGCGTCCATGAACATTAAGTAAATAAAAAAGCTAAGTACAAAAGCAAGGGAAAGCAGAGGTTCATGCCTGTTTGTCTTCTGTGCTGAGGCAGCAGTTACAAAATGCTGCGCTGTGCACTAAGGAGGCAGGCTGCATGCTTGAGAGCACTCTCAATATGCTCTGCAGAGGAGGCCATCACTATGTTAAAGACAGCTTAATGTTACTGTACACAGCCTGCTGGACAACGTAATGTTGATTTGATCATGACCTGTATACTGTATGAATAAAGAAGCTTTATTAATGACATCCATAAAATGAAAAGGAAAACGCTGCAAGAGATGTTTGAATTTTTTTTAATTTTATTTATTTTTTTGTCCTCTGTCAGGGAGTGGCCCATCAGGCCCCAGCAGCGGCGTCGCCTCCCCAGCTCACATCCCCCTCCCTTCACACTCAGTGCCGGACTTCTCCTATTCCTCCAGCGAGGATGAGTTCTACGATGCTGACGAGTTCTACCAGAGTAGCACTTCCCCCAAACACTGCAAAGAGTGAGTGTAGTATCACCCCGCCACCCTGCAACTAACACTGCATACAGTGAATCTATTACTTCATAGCTTGAAAGCAACTCTGTAATTATAGCGTTTAGCATGTCAGGTGGGAAAATGAGCTTCGAGCGAATAAAGTCACAAGTTTGCAACCAAATTTCCTGTGAAATCCTACTCATTCTTTATCTCGTTATCTCTCCTGCTTCCTGCCTCCTTTCCGCTCCATCTATCTCCTCCTCTTGCTCTCAGTCCTTCAGGGCCTCCAGCTGCCTCGCCCCTCAATAATGAAGAAACAGCGTTGAAACGACCAGACACCACCGAATCCCTCAACTCATCCATGTCCAACGGCACCACAGATGCAGGTAAAAAGGGAAAGCACACAATACACACACAAATATGTTAACAGCTTTGTTTCCCCATTTTACTTGATGTTATTACAACCGTGTGAGACCTGTCCCCTGCTGTTGTCTTCAGACCCGTTTGATAGCCACGATGACCGTGATGACGACGGTGAGGGCGAGTCTGTGGAGGAGCACAAGAGCGTCATCATGCATCTTCTCTCTCAAGTTCGTCTGGGCATGGACCTCACGAAGGTAAAGACCCCTGAACACACTATGCTTAGTTCTGCCTCTGGCTTAGATCCTGGCTCCCTCTACGGTGGACTCCAGTCTGAGTGTCCCTCTTTGTTCTGTCTAAATTTCCCTCACTGCTGTGGTCCTTTTACTCGCCAGCATCATCATGTACAAGCTGTGTTTTTTTGTTTTTTTGTTTTTTTTGTTTTTTTAACAATCCACGCAGCTACAGTTTTACAGTTTTTCTCCTTCATTATATTTCACAGGTGGTCCTGCCTACCTTCATCCTAGAAAGGAGATCTTTGTTAGAAATGTACGCAGACTTCTTTGCACATCCCGACTTATTTGTAAGGTAATGGTCATCTCGCTCAATGGTACAAGCTTTTTGCACAGATATTTGAATATATTCAGAAATGGTAAAACATTAAGTAGTTTAACTCAATCATGTGACTTCCACTAGTATCGCTGAGCAGCCGGAGCCCCGGGAGCGCATGGTACATGTGGTGAAGTGGTACCTGTCAGCTTTCCATGCAGGGAGGAAAGGCTCCGTGGCCAAGAAACCTTACAACCCAATCCTGGGAGAAGTCTTCTACTGCCACTGGGATCTACCCAGCGAAACAGAGGAGCCTTCCCCACACACGGTGAGACCACATGCTTCTGCAGCCCTAGTTGGTTCTTCACTACATGGGACTATGTAATTAGCTTCGGTGCCTGGAATAAAATGTTACACATAACTTTTATACATCCCTACTAAAGGTCATACTTAGTTCATGCCTGATTTATTGCAATATGTGAAAAAAGAAAAAAGGTACCACTTTATATGCAAAAAATCTAAAATTGTCCAAATTCAACTGTCACTTTGGCTAAAATGCTGCAGTGGGCCTGTTAAGTTCATTGAGATACTATGTGATATTTGGTTATACAAATAAAATTGACTGGAATTGCAAGTATAGTCACCTTTGCAAACACTAATTTGAACAAACTTAGTTTTTTTGCGTCAGAACTGGTTGCCTTTTATGTACATTTCTGTTTTGTTTGTTTTTTTCAGTGTTAACACATGACACACATCACCCCTCTCATTTTAATATTGTTTACATAGTCACTAAAGTTATTTAGTTTTTCACATTTTGTATATTTGTAACATTGAAAAGCTCCAGCCCCTGTCTATTCTGAATCCCTCTCCTCTCCTCCACCCTCCAGGAGACGGTGTCTGACGGTCCAGTTCCGTGGTCTTCAGCCAACAGTGTGCGTTTTGTGGCAGAGCAGGTCTCTCACCACCCACCCAGTGAGTCTCGAACCGTCTTCTTCTGAGTGTTTACACAGCAATGAGAAAACCTTTTGACATGTAGGGTCAAGAAAACGGTGATGGACACTGATCATTTTTGGAAAGTGACCAGCAGCCACTCATTTTTTTAGATCATTACATTTTAGAGGCCAAGAAACTTATAAAGCAAAATATAGGCTGCTGTAGATGCACATGTAGAATTATCTTAATTTAGAAAATGTAAATGAAATTGTTTGACTGATTTTTAAAGACACTAGCTTATTGCTTGTTTGCTTAATTTTATGAGATGTTGTCTCTTCTCTACAAACTCTTGATATTTCCTCTCCTCTTTCTGTAGTTTCTGCATTCTATGCAGAGTGTTTAAGTAAGAAGATCCAGTTCAACGCTCATATCTGGACTAAGTCTAAATTCTTAGGCATGTCCATAGGTGTCCACAATATTGGCCAAGGTACTTGAGAGCACTGCTTCATACACTCCCAAATCAGAATTTTTACACACACACTGTCACAACTTCACGTAGTTGTAGTAATTATTTGCTGGTCTTGTTTTAGGTTGTGTGTCATGTTTGGAGCACGATGAACATTACATCCTCACCTTCCCCAATGGATATGGCAGGTGCGTGTTACTGTGTTCCTGCGTCTCAATCACATCTCTCTCATTAATATGTGCTTCACTGACCTGAGCCTGTCTGTTCAGGTCGATTCTGACTGTTCCGTGGGTGGAGCTGGGTGGGGAGTGCAACATTTCCTGCTCTAAGTCAGGCTACAGTGCTAACATCGTGTTCCACACCAAACCCTTCTACGGAGGAAAGAAGCACAGGATCACTGCTGAGATTTTGTAAGAGAAAAATGGTTGCACAAGACGGTTTAAATCACAGTTCAAAGACAGATTTTGGATGAAAGACTTTAACGAAATATACCACAATTCTTTTCTATTTCTCTGTCAGTCCACCTAATGATAAGAAGTCTTTCTGCTCCATTGAAGGAGAATGGAATGGGGTGATGTATGCCAAGTGGGCAACTGGAGTGAGTCTTTATTTCGTTTTTCCCCCCATTTCTCTTTTTTAATTTTTTCGGTGGGGGGTGGAGTGTATGAATCAAATTAGACAAAAAAGCAATCATTTATCAGTTGAACCAGAACAAAATGAAGGCATTCATTGCACTGGGGAATAACTACTTAAATAAATACATTAATACATGAATTAATGTATCTTGTGCATGTTTCTAGGAGAACACAGTGTTCATAGACACTAAGAGGATGGGCATCATTAAGAAGAAAGTGAGAAAGCTGGAAGACCAGCTCCAGTTCGAGTCCCGAAGGTGAGAAATAAAACTGGTTTCAAAGCAATGCTTATCATGGGACCTACGACCCAGAAACAAACTCTGTCTTTTGTGTATTTGACTTTCACCCTTTTAATTCATCAGATTGTGGAGAGATGTGACGTTGAACCTGAAGATGAAAGACATTGATGCAGCAACAGAAGCCAAACACCGGCTGGAGGAGAAACAGAGGGCCGAGGCCAGAGAGAGGAAGGAGAACGAGCAGCAGTGGGAGACCAGGGTGAGGCTGTCTGCCTATATTCTTCACCCAGAAGAAAGAACATGAACACTGTGTGATAACAGACTACACGCTCACAAAATGCTGAGGCATTAATATGCTTCTTTTCCCTTACAAAGCACTATATAGACTAGTTTTTTGAATGTGAAATTACTGAATCTGAATAAAACAAAATGGGGTAACATGAGCAAATATAAATGATTGAATTGAAGTTTCAATTATTTTCAAATTAACAGATTGTACACAGCCCTCGTCGTTGTCATTTACATTTATAATAACAGGATAATGAAGGCAAAAACCTTACCCCATACTTGAAATTTGACAGATCCAACTGTTCTATTTCACTAGTAGACAAAGATCAGTGTTAAAAATGTCAGATCATTTTGTTGTTTTATCAGATTTCAAACATTTGACTGTAATAATTGTTATTGCTTTTGTGTTTCTGCAGCTATTTCACGAGGACGGGGAGTGCTGGGTCTATGATGAGCCTCTATTAAAGAGATTAGCCTCTCAGAGGCACTGAGAAGACTACGTACGCTCTGATACACATAGATACATATGCATAAAGAAATGCACACACAACAGAGTCTTCATAAGAACTCTTTTGCAAAACCACTTCTTTTCCAAGCCTTGGAATGACTGAATGATTGAATATGTACACAGCTTTGCATTTGACTGTAAAATAACAATATGGACATGAATGAAATCAAATGGAAAAGCATCTAAGATGTAACATAAATGAGTAAAGTTCCTCTCCTTATTTGGGCAACGTCACTTCCACCGCCACCGATGCCCACCACCCGCCAACATGAGACGCGGTAGCGCAGAGTGGGGACGGGAGGGTCGACACGTCTCGTCTCACAACTCTGTCCGTCAGCTTCACGACCACACCCTTCATCAGCTCCACAGGACGAGCCAGAGCAGCACTCGTTTCCCTACACAAATGGGTTTTTGGGGTGGGGGGGCAAGGGGTGTGTGGTTGATGGTGTTCAAATCAAATAAACAAATAAAACGGCGCTCTACATCTCAGGGAATCTGGTGACTGAGGAATGAAAGCTGCTGCCCCCTCTGACAGCCTTATAATGGTGGAATGGATGAATCTTAAAGGGGCGGGGGAGAAATTCTCCGCTTGCCTGCAAGTAATTGTAACTGTTGTTTATATATAGATATACATATGATGGATATATAAATATATATTCTTTTTTTTTTTTTCAATGCTCTTTTTTGTTTCTTTCTTTCTGGCAATAGTGTAAAATAGTTGAGGACATGAACTTGATGGCTTTACATCTTTAGGAATCATTCCATTTACCCTTTTGATGTTTTGTTCCCATTTCAAATTAACTTTGCCACCTATTTGGTCCTTCACACTGTTCTGTGTCTCAAGTGTTATCCAGATGCAAAGCCCTACGTAAGCCATAGCATCTGAACACACTGATTGGGAGAGTTGTGATAGAGTTATGGGATATATGCAAATATAGAGATCGTTGACATTGCCTGTCAAAGGACAAATTTGGGTGTCCATTATGCCAAAAAGGTTTAGATAAAAGGCTAAAGGGACTGGACAGAGAACAAACAATCCTCTGAAAATGTTTTCATGTTACTTGAAGGCATTTATGAACAAATGATTGTGTACGTATTTTTCTCTTTCTGGGTCGTTGGTCCAGGACTGAGTCTGTAAAGTCTCCCTTTTGTTCCGCACAGCACCTGTCCTTGTTTCCTCTTCAAACCCACAGATGTCGGCGTGGACCACCTTGATGGTTCACTCTTGGGTTGTCAGAGGGTGAGGAGAGTGAAAACGAGGAGCCAGAGTAGACTTTTGAAACACTGCTGCCGTTTCATAGTGCTGCTGGAGTCCAGGCTGTGCTCTACCGGTTCAGTTTTCTTGTAAACTTAATGTTTTTGTCCAATGTTTTTCAAGATAACGACCACATAGAGGGCAATATTTATCCTACTGTACACCTCTGCTTTTTTGAACCATCATTCATTCTGTTATTTACAGCTAAAATAGGTTGGATCTAAATGCAATGATATTTGGATGAAATGCAGAAATAAACAATTTTCACCTGAAAATGCCCAAGAATATCTCTCAATGCTGTAACAAGCTCACAACGGAGTCCCATGTTATCTTTGTGGTTAACATTCAAGATTTGATTATCGTCTGTTCTAGAGATTTTGCCTGTATAAAAAGTAATCTGGTTGATTTTAAATTAATATTAAAATCAGTTGATCTGAAGGGATCTATAAAGAAAAACTTATTCCTGGTGCTGTTTGCACATCAAGTTAAAAACTTGGTAAAAATCATGATGCCTGTAGTCGCAGCTGTTGAGTTGAACCCTCCTTTAAATCATACAAAAATGCCTTTAGAAACAAGCCAAATTAAATTTGGGGTCCAAGTTAATTTTGAAGCTATTCTGTTTTAACCTCCATGTTATGTCTTTGTAAATTATATTGAATCGAGGCCTTGTCATACATCTCAGTATCACTCAGTATCGCCTGATAGAGAGCAATCAAAATGTATTTTTTATTTCATTTTGATCATAACCACTGATTGTATCAGATTTCCCTGTTTATTGATACATAATATTAAATCTCCATGAGTTTATTCCTGCCAGATTTTGTCATGGTTATTTCCGACGAGCATGGTGGGTAAGCATGTATGGATTAACCTGATAGGGTGTCTCGGAGCAAAATAATTTGCTTTTAGACCCATATCTAGCACCACCCCCTTGCCCAACCTGGGTATGTACCCCATTACCCCCAAGGCCCCATTCAGTTCAGTGCACACAGCAAACTACATGACAGCCTTATTATTTGTCCAGAAACCAACCAGTACTATATGCTGGAAAAACACTGACTGGTCTCAAGCTTTCTGTGTGTCAGTTAGTTTACAGTAATTCAATTAAACAGAACTTTATTTGTGAATATGCGCTCTGTCAGCACAATAAAAACTTAAGTAATCTTCTTAAAACTAGATTTTGACACTGGTCCCCTCTACAACACATGGCCAGAAGAATATTAGCTAACGATAAAGGACCTGCCTTACTTGATATTGTGCATTAATTCCCCAGCAAATTTGTAATTAATTAAATTACTGAAAACCAATTGCCACACAGTGAATCTAGGGCTTTGAGGGTCCCTGGGCAGTTGCTCACTTTGCCCGTTTGGAGTAAGCTCAGTAACATCATACACAGACGTCAGGATAATCTATCCTCAGAAAATCTGATATGCAACAACGTTAGATTCAGCGTAATGTTGAGTAAACATAAAAAATGTTGTATAAAAAATGTAAACCCTTTCTATTGTTTCTTACTACCTAAGCTAAAGCTTAATTTTGTGCAATTTCACAATGTACAGTGAAGTTTATTCCTTAAGCTTTCAACCGTATTTCACGGTCTTCCTTAGCAGATGGAGTTAGCCCAGTTGTCATGGAGATGGAGCAAACTCCATCCATTGAGGAAGAATAAGATAATTTTAGATAAACTGCTGTTTTCAATGTAAATAATGAATTTTGACGCTTAATTTAAAAAAAATAATGAAAATAATGTTTACTTTTTTTCAATAACACGAATGGCCAGCAGGGGCGCTAGTCGTTGCACATTTTTTCCCATCAGCCTTTGCGAAATCCGTTATAAAAAGGCGCTGCACCCTCTGCTTGCTCCCTCATTCCTCAGCTTTGCAGCAGGTAAATATGTCGGCTCTACTCAAACACGTTTGTTTATTTTACTGTCGTCAATTTATTGACGTTTAGCTTCGAAGGCAGGGTGTGACATGTAACTTCTATAGTTATTCTTCTGAACCTGTGCTGTCTTATTCGGTTAAATGTTTCTTTGATGGAAATAATGTGAACTGGTGCGAGCAGCAGGCCTCAGCCACGTGCCTCATTGCGCGTGTTGGGATGCTAATTAGCCAACGAGCTAATCTTTAACTTCTATTTCACCATAGTCACTTAAATACATTATTGTCCCATGACTATATGATGAAATACATGTTGGTAGGGACATCTGAGTAACTCTGAAGAAACGCCAACTCTTCTGACTGCATGGGACAACAGTTTAACATGAACGTTAGTTTTCTAGCTTAGCTTTAATTTAACATGGCTGTATTAAACAGCTCTGGTGCCGTTAGCTGCTGGGTGTACAGTATTTAACAAGATGTAATGTCTCAAATCATTAAAATTGCATCGTTTATAAAACTAATCTGAACACTCTCTAAAATGTAAATTTCTGACTTGTTTACAGGCCTGTCTACAGGATCTCTGTAGAATGAAGATGTACACCACATGGTAAAAAACAACCCACAAACTGCTTATTTATGATTTTATATAGCTTATGTTTTCATTATAAGAGTATTGGACAAAAGTAATTTCTTAAATTTATCTCACTAATGTTGAATTAATGTAACAACTCTTGTGAAATTGCATCACATATCTTATCACAAAAGATGAACAGCATGCAAGATCTGTTATTAAAGTGCTTTCCTTTCTTTAGGTTACAAATCATGAGTTCAAGTTTTGAACACTAATTACCATGCTGGTGAGTAAGGTTTCTTTACAGAAAATCTACTTATCCTAACTGGAAGTCGGTGATGATTTATGTATAAGAGTAGTGGACAGAAGTGATTTCTGAACAATTTTACACTGAGACTTGTCAAGCTATGCATTTATTTTTTGCTCTTGCCATATACCAGTATGGTGCTAAAATGTGCATCTCCACAGGTCCCAGGAAAGTGAGGAGACATGAAGGAATGGGTGAAGCTGAAGGAGGTGAGGCTTAAATTTACTCAAAAGGCAGTTCAGATAGATTTCATGGTTCTCTGAGGTGTTTTGCCTGTCTAACAGATTAAAACAGTACATGGATGTGTTGTGCTTTCATCACACCTTAAGTAGTAGTTTAAATGTATTTTTCTAATCGGCAGTGTCACGGGTTGCTCAGGAAATAACTGTTAGATCCCAAAATAAAAAACATTGCCTTTTCTACATGGCTGAAAACAAATATTTAACACTACAAAGCAGACCATTGAGTTCTTGCAGTCTCAGTCTGGCACAGACTTCTAACATTCAAAGTGCATATAATGAAACTTAACACTGTTTCTAAATGTAGCACTTAAACATTGTTGACATCAATATACTTGCATGATGGTTGAATACTTATTGTAAGTTGCTGAGGCTAAAAACGTCATTTAAATTAATTCAGTTTAACAAACTGGCTGGACTGTTGATCAGTGAAACACCCAGAGAAGCATCAGTCTGTCTTGTGCTGCACATTGTCCCTGTGCTGCTGTGATGACGTTTATTTGCTACTCTCGACAAGATGGATGACGATACTGCCAACCCACCAGTTGAATAATCTGAGGCACAGAACTTGATGCCTGCAACTTCAAAGATTGTTTTCATTGCTCATTTTATATTATGTTCCTGCAGGTGTACTCCAGTTGGTTGAATTGACCACTCAACAACATCCAGAGCAGGTAATGGACCAAATTATATTTTTATCAGTTTTCTCTCAAACTGTCAATGATGACTTTTGTTTATAAAACAATGGGAATCTCTCTGAGAAGAGTGAAAGACAACTTTTAACTGATGCAGTGCAGAATAAGCAATATGTGCATACTATTAAAATTTAGGCTTTTATTAATTTTGGTGTTTGCTTTTCAGATGGTCCTCATATTCTTGGCTCCAGTTATCCTATTCTTGGATCGAGAACAGGTGAGATGAATTGTGTGCTTTAGAATAAACTAACTGTTCTGACACACTGATGAGTGCATAGTTCAGCAGATTAAACAATGAAGAATATCCATTGTCTTTCGCTCCTAGCTGATGTGTCGGCCTTCGTGACTAGTGAGGTTGCTTGATTTCTGAAGGTTTTTTAATTTTATTTCTTTGCTGTATTTCATTTTCAGAAACAAGAATATCAGGCAGTAAAAAAAGGCCAAGTGAAGGTGAGTTGACAGGCTAATGTACAAAGATTAAATGATGCTTGACACAATGATGAGTACATAGTTCAGCAGATTAAACCGTGAAGAATATCCATTGTCTTTCGCTCCTAGCTGATGTGTCGCTGGTAATTGTCCATTGCCCCTGAAGTGTTTAAAACACAGTAATAACACGGCTCTTGTCTCATCCTATCAGACATGTAAAACCTTGCAGTCAGATCATCACAGCCTTGTGTTGGTAAGTGTCACATATTGGGACTGTACAGCTGACAACATTCAGATGTGATGAATTTGAATCAGGTCTCTGATCCAGTTGAGGAAGTTAAGTCATTTATTCTGATCTGAATTGTATTTTTTTTTTTTTTAAAAACAGCTGTTTCTGGACATTAACATTAAACTGTTAACTTTGCAGAGCAAGCAGGGTTGTGAGGACAAGGTGTTGCTCAAACATGGTGAGTATTAAAATGGCATTTCAAGCACATCAGACCCAGATGACCAGTGGTGTTAAATTTACTTTTGTTGATGCCATTCTTGAAATCGAAGATTTGTTGAGTTTCTCTGTACAAAAGAAGCACATTAAAGCGCTTCAGCAAAATTGATAAAATTGTGTTATCTGTCCCAAACTCTGCCTCATCCGGGTCTGAGAGCTGCACATGTACATTTGTTGGGATCTGGGTTGCTGTTACAGTAAACACTTATTTGATCCATGTAGACTGACCAGTGTGATGATAAAGTGAAGACTGACTGTAAACCATGGAGTCATTTCTATTAGCTCTAGCTGACCTGGTCAGTGTAACTGTTCATCCTAATGTTTGGTGTGCATATTGACCTTATGCTGTTGTGTCTTTTCAGGTTGTGATTCACTTTAGAGCCTGGCTTGAACAGGAAAGAGGATATGGACTGAGGTGAGAATGCAGACACTTCTACAAGATGCAAAATGGCTGACATGGTTTCAGTGATGTCTTAACAAATGTCTGACCTGAACTAAAATGTAGACAACATGTTACTGAGTAACCCAGTGAATTAAGTAATCATCAACCTGTCACTGAGTTGTAATAAGGTTTTATTTCTCTTCTCCAGGAAAGAGCTGGGGCTCAAAGACTGACCTTTTGGTAAGCATTTCAAAGTACCCCATGTTACTCTATTGATCAAAAAGTTTCTGATAGAAAATGTTCTGTGGGTGACTTAAATAAGATTAGATGGGCCACTCCCTGTGATGAAAAGATTCTGCCAAATGATTACTCATGATTATAACCCTTACCGTTCCATTTGTTCTGAGGTTGTGGTCAGTAAACCTGTGTAGTGAGTTACTGGTTTCCACCCCTTGATTTTTAATGAGGCATGTTTGTTCTCAGGAATCCAGCAGTGACGCCCTGAGGAGCAGGCCTCACACCAAATTTCACACAAGTGAGTATTAGTGCAAGGTTTTGAATGTTTGCAATCTTCCATCTGTACGGACACTAAATTTTGAGGACTAGCTGTCACAAAACTGAATTTGAACTCATTTGTTTGTCAGACTTAAGACAACTTGAATATCAACACCTACAGCTTCTGGGACTAGTATGAAAACTGAACTCAATCATTGTTTGTGATCTTCCTCAGATGCTGTGCTTTATGGACAGTGAGGAGAGCCTGTGAACAACCTGACTGAAGACGTTGTCAGATGTGTTAACATTGTGTAAATAAAAGACTAAAATAACATGCAATGTCTAGTGTGTTTAATCTTGACATTATTGGTGAACACTCAATTTAAAAGCAATCATACTGGTAGATGCTGTAGTACAAACTGAAGTTTTGGCCAGCATGCCTTTATTTATATTACACATATAAACGCTATATTACATTTAGCGTTAACGTCAGTAGTCTGTGCTGACAACTTGAGAGAAACAGTTGACGCTACCATCCAATCACAAGGACCCTGGATGTACATCCGGGACAAGGACGCGTCGAAGTAAGGTTCTAGCCAATCCCCGTACAGTGGGGCGGGGCTTGACGTAAATCTGGTGGGGAAATGACCCTTCAAATTAATGGTGCAAAGCACTCTACCGGAAATCGCGTAATTGTCATCTCCTTTGCATACTTGCTGCTTTCAGAGTCGCCAAAGTTGTTTGTTTTCTACTCCTGGGTATCTCTCATGGACAGTTAGAAGTTTCATGGACCAGTGTCTAAATTTGCTCTAAATCAGTGGAATACAGATTTTTTTTATTTTTTTGGTCTGAAGGCGGGTAATAGCGATCCCTTTGCAGACGGGCGGAGCTAAGTGGTGACAAAGCGCCATACACATGAGCAAAACGAGCGCCCCTCCTTCACTGCCACGGGAACAGGAGTAAATATCATGTACTGAGGCCGCCAGCAAACGGCCAGGTTTAAATAAATGGGAGAGAAAACTCGGGGCGCGGTGTTTAGTCTTGTTTCGACCCCCTCGGACCGGCCTCTTCACCGATGTTTGCGCGGTGGTTGCTGCCTGTGCTCTGGACTCTGTCCGCGGAGGCAGATTTCTTCCAGTTCGACAGCATTTCCAATGTTTCCACTTACTATTTTAATTATATTTATTGCAATATATGGGAGGGGGACTGTCAGCCAAACCAAGATGATGCTACACAGCAGGGTAAGAGACTGAGCGACACGAAATTATTTTATGCAACGAAAGCTATATCACAAGCTATTATGTAATGCTAGTCAAACACTTGTCCTGTATGCATGTTACAGCACTGTTCCTGCTGAGAACCGCTTCTTCCTTGTTGACTAGCTTGACTCATGATATTTGTATTACTAAGTGGTCACAGCACTGACTCGTTGTCTTGCTGTGGATGTGAGCAGTTCCTACCAGGGACCTTTGGGCAGGTTTTCCTCAGGACTACGTTAGCCTGCTGCATCAGTGGTACTGTAGCCTGGGCCAGTGCTGTGAGTCTGGTGACTGCAGGATAACCAACAATATCACAGGTAAGTTATCACACTCCAGCCTTGTGGCTGCAGTTGTCTTACATGGCCCAGTGCATGTGATGAGTATGTATAAAAATATACTGTACCCTGGACATAACTGTAAATCACATTGTTTACTTTCGTATATAGATGTTTTTCAGATCAGTAGTTATGCTGCAGATGTTTACCGCTTTCAGTAGTAATTTACATAAAATGTTCATCTCCGTACAATAGGTTGCAACCATAGATTAGGTCTAATATTTACAGGAGGGCAGACTGATATTGATGTGTGGTTCTGGTTTTCTCCAAACACTGAATTGGTTTAATTCCGTTTGAGAGACTTTTTCCACCCTGAGAAGAAAAAAATAAATAAAAAATAAAGTAAGCGAAGAATGATTTACGTTGGCATACAAATGTTCCCATTTTGAATTTGGAGCAGAGCTGCTGCTTGGCTTCACTGAGTTGTAGAGAGACATTGGAAATTGGGGTGACTACTGCATATTATAAGGCTTGCACGATTATGCAAATGACTCCAGGTATATAGGATAGGCAAATTCCCTACATCTGTCCTCCTGAGACTTAGCTCTTAAATGTATTAGCTGGTGAATAACATATTTCAAAACACATTTCCATATACTGTAAAACCCCATAGGTATTTAGGCAGAGCACTGCATCAGAGCTGGGGTGATGTTCTTTATCTGGTACTGCCATTTTTAAGCATGCACACTCTTCTGTGCACACATGTGCAGGTCTGGCAACGGACCTTCAGACGAAGCTCCACGGGCAGCACCTGGCCCAGTCTGTGGTTCTGAAAGCCATCCAGGGTTTTATTAACAACCCAGAGTCCAACAAGCCACTGACACTCTCCTTCCACGGCTGGTCCGGCACCGGCAAGAACTTTGTGGCCCGGATCATCGCTGATAACCTGTATCGTGACGGGGTGAAGAGCGAGTGTGTCCGACTGTTCATCGCCCCGTTCCACTTCCCACACGCCAGGCTGGTGGACACGTACAAGGTAAGACATGCAGAGCCCTCTTGGCACAGAGTTTGACGTTGTGTGTGTGTGTGCTGGCAGTGTTCTTGGGGGGCCCCGCTTGCTTAGTCAGGTGTTTAGTCTGTGTGTTGTAATTCAGCATATGATCACGGTTTGGACGAATGCCTCAAATCGAACATTGATCCTACAAGTACTGACATACATGGCTTTTTGGAACCTGGCGTTTCTCCAGCCAGGTCACAGGTGCCAACGTGGTCCCATCTACACACATTTTTACACAATCACTGCATTAGATTTCAAAATAATGTTGACACAGTATTACTACACAAATGAATTGCAGGATAAACTTTTAAACTGATACTATCAAAATCTGTAAATGTGGACTGGATTTCTGAACATTTCTGCCACATGTCTTGGCAGGGTCTCCCTTTATAAATGAGATTTAGATAGTTAAAGGTGAAAAATATAAATAAATTCTAAAACCTTTTTAAATGACCTTTTTTCTCTTATGACTAAAGTGCGATGGAAATTTGTTTTTGACCTGGCTCAAAAGTAAAAAAATAAATAAATAAAAAATAAAAAAAACCCCACAAACACAGTATAGTAAAGGGAAAAACACATAATTTCTACATAGCGTAAAAATGTGTTAAATAAAAAGATTTATGGCTATATATAATTATGGCCATACAAGAAGTAGCAAAGTGCAAATACTTTTACTACTTTTTTATGTCAGTTGGAATGAATTCTTATCTTAAAGGTGTTTTTGGCTACTATAGCTGTAATTTGATAGCTTAATATATAAAGTTTGAAACTCAAATTTCACCCTAAAGTTGATTATTTACTTTCACTTAAACTTCTGCCAGACTCAAATCCTTAACAGTCAAAAACAAATGTCTGAATTTTATCTCTAGATAGATCTAGAGATTTTAGTGATTTTTGACACTACAGGGTCTTCTTCTCTGTATCCAGGGCCAGCTGAGAGAGGCGATCCGGGACATGGTGTTGCGCTGCGCACAGACTCTGTTCATCTTTGACGAGGCTGAGAAACTTCACCCAGGTCTCATCGATGCCATCAAACCCTACATGGATCACTATGACAACGTAGATGGCGTCAGCTACCGCAGAGCCCTCTTCCTCTTCCTCAGGTTGGTTTATACTGTATCTCGGACACGTCTTGTCTGTTGAAGCTGGGTCAGAAACTCACTACTACTCAAAATGTATTGCTTGCACCTCTAGCCCAGGTACTCTGGCAGCTCATCTGTGATGAAGGAGGTTTTCTCTCTGTCTCCATTAACCCTCTTTATGGATTTTTCATGTTTTCAATTAATCATATCGTATTTCTGCTAACAGATTATCTGTTCAGTCAAATATAGAATTGCTTTTTTCACTACACCGTTATAGTACAGTGATATGATGATGAAGAGGCCTGGGATCACTAAAACACTATGGTAACATGTACAAAATCACATGTTAAGTAATCATGTTACATTTTTATTAAACTACATTTTCAAATAAAATTCTCTAATTTGGTCAGATCTAATTTTTTGGCCAACTTAAATTAGCATTTAACTTTTGGAGAAAAGAAATTTGTTACGATAACTGAGTCACTAAGTATGAAGTTAATGGATAAGCGAACGATAAGCGAAAAAAGTTAAATTATTGGTCAACCCTGATCTGAGATAATTTGTCCAAGAACAATCTATATTTAAGAAAATACATAACAAACTCTCCTTCCATGACTTTGGACTGACAATCTTCACTGTGTGTCTCTACAGTAATATTGGTGGAGCAACAATTAATGACGTAGCGCTGGACTTCTGGCACTCTGGTCAAAATCGAGAGGACATCGGTATGGAAGACCTGGAGCATCGACTACGAGCTGAAACTATGGAGTCTCAAGGTATGCTACAGTGCTGGCTTTATGTTTCTCATGTTCAACTCTTTTCAGCAGTCGCAGCTCTCTGCCATTTCACCCTGAGCAGGAACTGAACAATTGACTTGTTAATGAGTGAGCTGCACACCTTTTTTTTTACAGGGGTGCTGGGGGTGAGTGAGGGGTAAGTTACTCAACTGTTCTAATTGACCAAGACAATTAGCTGAAAGCTCTATACATAGAGCTGCAGACCGATTGATTCTTGGCGGGATCAGTGGTACTAGCAACCCTCTCACGTTAAAGCAAGCCTTTTCTATCATAATATAAAACATTGTTTGGTGGAACTTTAATTGTTTGGGAATTTCTAAGCATTTTGTCTGTATGGTTCTCTTCCCCAGGTGGGTTTGCTCAGAGTGAGCTGATGTCCGGCCACTTGATCGACTTCTTTGTGCCATTCCTGCCTCTGGAGTACCGCCATGTCAAGCTCTGTGCACGGGACGCCTATGCAGCACGAGGTCTGGAGACAGATGAAGCTACGCTGGATGAAGTGGCCAAGGCGATGCTGTATGTCCCCAAAGAGGAGAGACTGTTCTCAGCCCAGGGATGCAAGTCCATACCACAGCGGATCAACTTCTTTCTCCCCTAGAAGGAGGGACAGACAGACAGTAGCCCTTTTTAAGCAGAGATCCTGCAATACTGCCGTAAAGAAGACCATTACGCCAGCTTTGCTTTTTTACACTGAACCAAACCAACGCCAGCATAATGCTGCCCCACTGTGTGATTGTTAGATAGCATGCTGGTTTTCCAGAAGCAAAGGCATGACGTGCAACACAACAGCGTCTGCGTCCCGTACTGCTGGCTCCCCTGTTTTACATAGACTCGATTCGGCTCTTACTACCTCCGCTGCCGGCTTAACGGCTGAACAACAATCCCCCCCATTCCTTGTTCATTTGTTTTATACAGAACGGCGAGGCGGAATAAAAGCGCAACATTCCCACCTTGAACAGGCTGTATAAAAGGGGCTAGGGAAACCTGGTGGAGGTGTGAGATTGCACAGCCCATCTGCATACAGAGCCACAGAGGAGATGCGTCTTCTGTGCGCCCCCCCCCTCCACAGATACAACACGTGTCTATCCAGGTCTCTCAGAGAAGGCCAGGCAGCAGGGCAGATCCAGTATTAGAGGGGAAAGCAGCGCAACCCACCCTGCAGACATGAGCAGTGCCAGACAGTCATCATGTGCAGTGTGGCTGCTCTTCCTCACCTGCCTGGTTTGAATCCTCAGTGTCAAGACTGAGAATGAAGAAGACGTATTAGTGGTTGTGCAGTGTATGTCATAAAGGAATAATGATACATTTTTTGTCACACTATTTATGTCTGTTGGCCAGAGTCTGAGTTTGCACTGTTTTTTATGTTTAGATGAGGTCATACTTTGTGTTAGTATTTGCATGTCAGACATTGTACTGATTATTTGACATCATTTGTGCCATATTTAAGCATCTTACTGTACCAGATTATTTTTTGTGGAGTTGTTTGAATGCACATTTGGTGGAACTGTAAGCCATTAGAATAGAATAAACCTTATTGTCCAGCCGAGGCAGGAAAATTGTCTTTGGTCTCACCCAGGAAAATGTAAACACAAACATGTTCACAAGATAAAAACATCACATTAACAGAAGAGAGATCTCAGTCAGTCAGTGCATTTATACCCATGGTGTACAGCCTGCACTCTCATTTAAGTTTACTGTTTGTTGACCACATTAATTGCATTAGGGATAAAAGAAAATATAGTAAATATTAAATGGCACTTTGGTGTGAACAGTATGGAGTGTGTAACAGCTAACGTACATGGTGCTGTGATGCAAATGTTACTTAAAATTGTTACTGGAAAATGTGTCAAAAGCAATTTAATGTTTTGTTTTTTAATTGTCAGTAATTTGTTTCATATGAACCTGATGCATGTCTGGGTGTTATCATTATAACATAATGTACTGCTGTTACTTTGAGGCATAGCATTTTTATTCACTGACTTTTATCTTTCATTCATGCATTCACTTTCACGTACTCTCACACAGGTCTGAGTTGGTCTGCTTCATTGCTTTTGTTCTCTAAACTTCAGCGTCACATAACAAGAAGGACCTGAAAATAAAATGTCAGAAATGGTTTTAAGAAAATAAACATCCACAGTAAACCAACAAGGATTGTTTTTATGGAATTATTTGAGGGGATTCATTTGTCAAAAAACTTCAATCTCAGTTACATATGAATTGTTTTGCGTTGTGCATACCTTCTTTCTATTTTGCTAAATAGTGAATATAGGGGTGGTAAACAAAATCCCACACAAATCGAGAACTGAATGGTTTAGTTGATGTATCGATCAACGAAACAATCTACAATTTTGATAATCGATTACTTATTTGAGTCTTTTTTTTTTAAGCCAACATACTAAAAATTCATTGGTTTCAACTTTTCAAATGTGAATATTTGCTGTTTTGTGTGGTTTTCTATGATAATAAATTGAATAATGGAAGTTTTGGTTGAAAAAAAACAAAATTTAAACATGGCAACTTGAGCTCTTAAATTATTGTAGGCTTTACATTATTTCTGACAATCAAGGCGGCAGATCGACAAATTGACAATATGCAACTATGTGTTGAAATTTGGAGCTTCCGCATCTTTTCTTGTTTTTGTATTGTCACCATGTAAATTGTGTGATCCCCAGGAAGAATAGCTGCTCTGATGCAGACGCTAATGGGGATCTTAATAAACACACGGATTTTTCATATTCATAGATGATAGATTTTTCATTTAGAGAGGAGCAGTTGTGATTTTAAAAATTCTTTAATTATATTTTGTGAAAAAAACATACACATTATTATTCAAAACAGTATTTTATGTCAACACATGTCTGGAGAGAATCTTTAAAAATGAACATTTGTTCATCTTATATGTCGAATTATTTCATCTAGTTTAGCTTCAGGTACATAAAACAAAACTGGGATATTTCTTATTTTACATTGATTGCAATGTACACATGATGCACCCACGGCGCATCACCCTTCCTTGGGCGTGTATCAAGCAAACGCGTGGTCTACTCCCATTGGCTACAGCAGTGACTCGTCCAGATTTCCTCTCCCCCGATTGGTCGAGAGGGGTAACGCTTCCTTATTGAGGTTCGGAGCCGACGTCCAATCAGATTCAGACATCTGTTCCGAGCCGAGAGGCGAGCAGAGGCATCGTCTCAGCCTTGTTCACCGTAACATTGCTTTATGAGAGACTGGATTGACAAACAACGCCTGCTGTACGGTGAAGATAGATTATATAGACGTATTTGCAATAATAGTTGGTTAGTTTTGTATTTTGCAGGGTGCTTCAGCTCGTCACAATGACAGCCCTGTCGCTGCTTTTGATGGCCGTGTCGGCCGCATCTGTACTGGCAGAGTCCACTGTGTATTGGCGAGAGCAATTTGAAGATGGGGGTGAGGTCCTTTACACAGAATTATACCTTTTTATTGTTTAACTGTTTTGTTGTGATTTGTTGAAACTGTAAATATATCAAATATTACAGTACTGAATCTGTGGCAAAAAACCCGGTGGCAATTCTTCATGTTGGGTGGTTGGAATCATTTTTTGACATGACAGCCTAAAACTGTACCTTAAGTTCTGTGGTGCATTGTCTGCTTACTGCTCAGCTCGAAATACATTTAGTCTACATGGGAACCATTCATCTTTTTACACCCCCCCCCCTTCCCTGTCCTCTCCATTTTATCCCCCCAGCTATCATCAAGCCCTGCCTGTCTCCCCATCCCCCTACTGCACATCTCTCCCCTGGTCATTCACTGTTACCCTTCTTTACCTAGCTGTCTTGTTCTTTCATCACCAGTCTCATTACAAACACCACGCAGATAGTGAAGGCAGTCACATAAAGCATGCCCCTGCAGGTAACACATTCCCAGTGCACGATTAGCATGAGTGACTGCTGAGTTTGTTTGTGCAGATGCCTGGAAGAGTCGCTGGGTGGAATCCAAGCACAAGTCAGACTACGGCAAGTTTGTCCTGACTGCAGGGAAGTTCTATGGAGATGCAGAGAAAGACAAAGGTGAGTGGAAAGGTTAAATTGTATCCACCCACTGTGGCTCTGTGGTTAACTCCCACATTATTTTGTGTTAAGCTGTGTTTATTAGAATATGGGTGTGTGTCCTCTTGTTTGTCTCCGGTCTGTGTTGAGGAGGTTTAGTGTGAGATTTGACTGAGACTTCACAATGACATGCTGCTTTCTTGGGATTTTGATTGTGGTCTTTAAGATTAAGAGGACAATTTCTCTTAATTCTTTAGTTGTTTATTTGTGACATTTGCTAGTGGCAAATTACTTAGGACTTAAATGTTAGATTACTTAACAGACGTTAGATGGTGTTGTTCAAGTAAGTTTTAGAAGTAAAGTCAAAATCTACACGTGCAACTCTCTCTCCCTTGACCTGAAGTTGCACTGGAGTTCAGATGACACTGAACTGGTGACTAGAGTCTTTGGGCTCATGTCATTATTGTTTGAGATATTCTACCCAAATGAGATAACTCTGAATGTAGGGCTTCTAGCTGTGAATCTGGAAGTGTCACCACATCCCAGTGAAGTCACTGTGGGTGTCGGAGATGTTCCATTATTTACCGTCTGTGGAGTAGCTCCAGTATTTGACATCAGTACATGACATCATCACAACAGGCGGCCTCTCTGCTGTACGACTTGAAAAGAGACTTGTTCAAATCCACACTAACCTTTACAATTTTACAGAAACTACATGGATGAATTATACTTAATGCTGGATCTTCTCTTAATACATTGCAGTAACCTTTTCTTTTTTTTTCTTTTCACCACAGGTCTGCAGACGAGCCAGGACGCCCGCTTCTACGCCTCGTCATCCCGTTTTGATGACTTCAGCAACCAGGGCCAGCCTCTAGTCATCCAGTTCACTGTGAAACACGAGCAGAGCATTGACTGTGGTGGAGGCTACATTAAACTGTTCCCCTCTGACCTCAACCAAGAGGACATGCATGGAGACTCCGTCTACAACATCATGTTTGGTGAGTGTGGATAGTTTGATGACGATGTTGGAAGATTTGTGTTGGGGCATTTTTTTTCTCATTATGTTTCACCACAGTTTGACAGCTCTTAATTGTGTTGTATACACAGACACCTGTGATTCACTGTCCTAAAATATGTAGAAATTTTGTCTGGCAGAGTGAATTGAAAGGTTTATTTTTTGTTTTTTCCATTTTAGATTTTAGATATTCCTTATCCCTTAGCCTCCTGTGTTTGCTGAGTTTCTCCTCTAAACTTAATGATTGGATTTCACATTGTTGACTTATTTATTTGCTTGTTCAGGTCCTGATATTTGTGGCCCTGGCACAAAGAAGGTTCATGTCATCTTCAACTACAAAGGCAAGAACCATCTGATTAACAAGGACATCAGATGCAAGGTGAGGCATCAATAAATGGTTCTTGTTTTAATATTTACTTGGGAAATAGCAGAAGTTTTTACTAATTCCAAGCTTTTTCTATTTCCTGTGGTGACATGAAATTGGTCCTAAAGTTTGTTCCAATCCATTAGCCTTTTGTAATAACAATATTGCTATTATCCTTCTCACCATAAAACCAAACCAGCAACGGACATGTTGAAAGTGTTTTGCATTCTAAACACATTACATGTAAATCACTGGTGAATAAAACATCAGAATAGCTGCTGACATTTCTTTTTATATCATGCAGGATGATGAGTACACCCACCTGTACACACTGATTGTCAACCCTGACAACACTTATGAGGTCAAGATCGACAATAAGAAGGTCGAGTCCGGCAATCTGGAGGATGACTGGGACTTCCTGCCTCCTAAAAAAATTAAGGACCCTGAAGCCAAAAAGCCAGAGGACTGGGATGACAGGGAGAAGATTCCCGACCCTGACGATAAGAAACCAGAGGTCAGTCTGCTTGATTAGATTTTTCCTTTTGGGCCCATTTCTTTCCTACTTCTAGACATTTATCTTTTGCTTAACAGTCACTTAATTTGTATGAAATAATGTTACATTTAAAAATGTTTTTGATATGCCTTTTGTGAGGTCATGTCTTCACCTGTATCTCTTTGGTAGGACTGGGACAAGCCTGAGAACATCCCAGATCCTGATGCTAAGAAGCCTGATGACTGGGATGAGGAGATGGACGGAGAGTGGGAACCGCCTATGGTCGCTAACCCTGACTACAAGGTAAACAGCAAATATTTATAGCACTTAATATACAATGTCCAGTCAATAGGTTACACTATTGCTGTGTGTGCCCCATATAGTGCCCTCAAAGATTCCCACAGTGGAACAAAACATTTACTTTCCGTGGCAAGTACACCACTTTTTGCAGAAAATCCCACAGTTCAATTCTTCGCCATTCGATAGATATGAAAATTACAGTTATGCAACGCTGCATCTGTCAGTGATTAGTGAGTGAATAAGGGAGTGATTTTGGACACAGCTGGTTTAAACACGAGTAAAACTTGAATTGTAATTGTGCTAAAAAATATTTACTTTGTCATCATAAAATACATTGAGGGAGCATGTTTTTGACACGTCCCTATTTCTGAAGCATGAACTTAGACACATTATTGCCTTATTAACTTCCTAACCAGCTGGCACAAGTTAGTTATCTATTATTTATACCAAATAAATAAACTTTTTAATCAGCAGATGTATTTGCACTTGTGATTCCTCTGACATTAACTGTCTGGCTTTCTATGTTTCTTGTTAACAGGGTGAGTGGAAGCCGAGAGAGATCAACAATCCCGCCTACAAAGGCAAGTGGGTCCACCCTGAGATTGACAACCCGGAGTACACAGCCGATTCTGAGATCTATAAATACGACAGCTTCGGCGTGATTGGACTCGACTTGTGGCAGGTAAGAAGATACTGTAGCTGACTGTCTTATTTACTGATTAATGAAGAGCCAATTTGCTGAAATGAACAATAACAAATTAGTATATGAGTTGTACTTCAATTATATCCATACGCATTACTGTTGACTTCTTTTTTGATGTAGGTCAAGTCTGGTACTATCTTTGATAACTTCCTGATCACCAATGACCCAAACATGGCAGAGGAAGTAGGAAACGACACATGGGGTAAAACTAAGGTAAGCCCAGAAATTATCTTCAACGGTTTTCAAACCTGATGTAGACATGTATCCTGCTCATTCATTTGCGTATTTTGGGGTGTGTATATACACCCTAATTTCATTGCTTGGTGGGTGTAGCATTAAGTGAAGTTGTCTCTAGACAACTACTTCTACAAAGGAATGATACATTCATCACTTTTTGATTTGTGCATCCTCTCCAGGACTCAGAGAAGATGATGAAGGAAAGCCAAGAGGAGGAGGAGAGAAAGAAACGTGAGGAGGAGGACAAGATGAGGAGAGAAGAGGCAAAGGAGGAAGACGAGGAGGAAGAGGAGAAAGACGAGGAGGAGGAAGATGAAGAGGAGGAGGAGGAGGAGGAGGGGGAAGAGCAGGAGGAGGAGGAAGAAGAGGACGACGAAGGCACAGACTCTAAACTAAAGGATGAGTTATAAACTCCATGCAGGAACTGCTCAGAAAATAACCTGACTGTCTGTGTCAATGAGCCATTGGAAAAAGGCTGGAGACTGCGATGATAGACCCTCATGATTGACACCCTGGGGAGGGGGTTGGGTGGGTTGGGGTTTTTAATTTTTTTGTTTACAAAGCAAGGGAGTAGGTGGAAAAAGGGCAATTATTGTTCAGTTTCCTCTTTCCATGTGCTACTACTACTACTACTACTACTATTATTATTATTATTATTATTATTATTATTATTATTATTATTAAAACGAGGAATAGTGATAGACAAAATGAAGATGTCATAATGAATGTCAGGACAGGAAATCATAAAACGAAATTGTTTCGCAGTTTATACCCAACAGAAATATATAAATTGTCATTTGTGTTCTGCAAAAATCTGGGTTTTTATGAAGTATAATGTTGTGGTGACATGAAAAGCTATATTTGGTATGTGGATGATACATTGAAAACTGTCTTGTTATCATGTGTTTTGTTTGTCTTAGTTAATCTGCATCATGTTTTTTTGTTTTGTTTTTGGTGATCATGTCACTCACAGATCCCCTCATGAGACCCTTTTTAAAAGCTACGTCAAATCTCAAAGGATTCGACAGGGTTAGACATCATTATGTAGGGTATCTTGCCTGCTCTTATTTAAAACTCTCTGATTCAAACAAGGGTTAATGGCATTGGAACAAGAGTGCATCAGCACTGACATCACATTTGATAACCCGTTCAAAAAAGCCATTGTAATACGGGGTGCTTCATGGTGAAATCCCTTGCATAGTTTTGTACTGTATAGTTGACACCTTTTCACTTCAGTGCACATATAGTAGTCTTGTGTGTCTAAATAAACTGTGCTCAAACTCAGATCAAGAGCACTACAGTAGCAGGAAAGCTTCCATTCATTTGGTACACGTTCACTTTAGATTTACTCGTAGTTGGTGTACACAACCAGTTTCCTCATTTCTGATGCTAATATCTCTGCACTGCTGTACCCCAACACCCTGTCCCAAACAGTCTGAAAGATGATCCTTTTGTAAAAGACACATTTTGTACTAATGGTAATAATTGAAGTGGGAAGATTTTCATGTTGCTGTGTAAAACAAACAGGCAGGTCTTCTGTCCAATAAAAACAGAAATGAGAGCAGACGTCTTCCTCAATTTTGGTTTGTTATTTTTAAAGTGACTTTGTATTTTTAATGCCTTTACATAGATAGCACAGACCTGTAGGGCATTTTTATTTGTTTTCTTTATCATTCTACTGATTGTTACTTTATAGCAGTAGTGGAAAGTAACTAAGTACATCTGCAACAATTGTCAGGTATTTGTACTTATGTATTTTCATTTTATGCTACTTTATACCTCTACTCTGCAACATTTCAGAGGGAAATGTACTTTTTATTCCACTACATTTATCTGACAGCTATAGCTACAAGTTACGTTGCAGATTCAGATTTCACATATAAAACTTATGATCTGATAAAAGTGTGTATGGATGAAACAACCCAACTTGTACTGTAAGATTTTGAATGCAGGACTTGTAGTGGAATATTTTTTGATGTCAGTGCCATTGGTGTCATAGAGGTCATATCCTCAGTATTTTTGTCTTGGACTTTGGGGGTTTTAGCAATCTAGGGGTTTTACTTCTTATAATTAAAAACTTTCAGGCCGATAGACAGACAGACAGATTAAGGTATTCATGATTACTCTGCCAGATTTTTATTTCTGGTAGTATGGAGATGTTTCAAACAACATGTAGACCTTCATGTTGTGAAATAAAACTTACAGAAATATAATTAACAGTCAAACAAATTGCTACATAAAATGTGAAAAATACAAATGATTAAGGACAATTGGTGAGTGCTCTGGGGGGGACTCATTACCACAGTATTTCAAAAATCCTTGCTCAGGCCCTTATTGTTGTATTGCTTCTGTTACTTCTTCCATTTCTGCTCTATAATGGGTTTTTTTTAGGCGTATGGTTTGTTTTGGCTGACGGGATGACAGATGATAGTTTGCACGAGTGAAGTCTGTAATCCACTCATAGGCTTCAACTGATTCCTGTCGTGGAGGTCCAGTGCCAGGTTTTTCAGCAGCCTCTGTCTGTATCTGGCAGCAGCGCAGCATGAAAGCAGTGGGAAACAGAAACACTATGGCTGCCACTCTGTCTCTTACTCAGGTAACACTGTCTTACAACTCAAATCTAACGACAGCAAACGCTTCATGGCCTCTGTCTGTTCTGCTCGGAGACATTTCAACAGTGTTAGTGAAACTGGGTAGGCAGAAAGGCGAGCTTACCTCGGTCCTCGTCTCTCTTTTTGGAAGTTTAGTCCTGCTGTGACTGGGAAAAGTTTCTGCCTAATCTCATTGGGGACTGCGTAAGGGCGTAGCTAGCTAGCTAGCCTGTAAGCTAACAGCTAGTTTGTGTGCAGTGTTGGGCTATTTTAGAGCCGATTTATCAAACTTGAGATAAACCATGTAACGTTACTTGGCTTCGTTTCGGTTGGGAGTGTAACTATATAATCGTGTTTTGAACCGCCTCGTTTTGCTGCAGGCTAGTTGGTCCTGACCAAAGAGATGTTAATACGAGACTCAGTCATGTGTGGCTCTGTTATGGCTTTACTGTCATATTGTTGCTCGTAGAGCCTCTGTTAACACTGTTTTCCGCTAAAAAATTAAGCATGTTACAGACATTATACGTTAAAGCCTCCGTTGGGAATTTCCTTGCTGTTTATGTAGCTTGCTATATGGTTAGACTGAATAACCAACCTGTTTATTGCTGTTATTAGAAGTAAACATGCTTCACTGACTGGGTTAGTGTTTTCCCCCTATGACCTTTCTGAAGTGGACAACGTTAACTGTTAGCCTTTTTGCTAATGGGGTTGTTTTGTGTCCATAATGTTAACAGAAAAATCTCAAAATAGTGTAGTCAGTCGTTTTGCAACCATTAAGAGGAAGTGAACTTGAGTTGCCACTAGCCAGCACTGCTGTCACAAAATGTCAGTCTGCTGCTAGCTAAATTAAATACTGCAGTTTGTGTGAAAATGTGTTTGTTTGCACAGTAAATAAGTCATTTAACACGTAACAGCCAGGTCTAACAAGTAGGTAACAGTCCCAGACTTGTTACCCGAGCCACTGTTGCCTCTAACAACAGACAAGAGTTGTCTGCCACCATCATTATCTCTCACAGATTAGTTTAAAAAAGAAAAAGCTGTGTTGTGAGACTTGTCAGGTAGTAATGCTTGTTTTACTTGTGCTGTCAGCTGCACCACCTGAAAAGCCTCACACTGACCTGTTTGTTGTTGTTAGTGACATTAATGTGTTTTATTTCCATGGGTGAATTAGGGAGTTTAAATTTCTAGAACAAACTAGACTGGCCTGTCAACTCATGCACTGTAATGTAGCTTGCTTTCTGCTGCAGTTTTGTATGGGCTAGCTGGGGAATGATTGAGGGGTGTTTTTTCAATGCTCAATTAAAGAGTCACCAGTACAATGACCACATTGTTACAGCCGCCAACAGTTCCAGGCACACTATTGTGTGTCACAGAAATAAGTTGCATTGGCCAGAGAAAGATAAGTGTGTGTGAACACTTATCTCGCTGTAAATTGGCAGTTGACAAAGCTGACCGATAACTTTGCTGATCACAGGCTGTGTTTTTCTTGTGAGTCTTCTTCCATGCCCGAGCTATGTGTGCAACAAGACTGACATCCTAACAGATCTTTGCTATACTCTCGCTTTTGTTTTACGTTATGGATTGATGTTGCATGTCAGTTTGTTTCTCTGTCGAGGAACTTTTAGACAGCTTTACTCACTGGTTGATAAGCCACTCCCCAGTTGATTAACACTAAAGACAATTGCTGTCCACTCCTTTCCTCTTTCGCTGCACCTGTTGGTTTAAAAGCACAACAACCACTTGCCAGTTTCAGCCATATGGAGAAGGAAATGCTGATTCTTTTCCTGTTCAGCCTAGCAGTGGACAGTCGTGTTAACAGAGGAAAGGGGGGTGTTTAGGGAGGATATGACAGAAGGCCAAATTAGCTGTTGTCTGTGGAGTGACGCCCTGTTGTAACTGTCTAAAGCTAATCATCAATAGCCTTGGGAAGTGTAGCCTATATCCTTAAGTCACACAGCTCACAAGTCATTACTCTCTCTGCCTGAAATTCCTGCAGAAACCTTGTGTATCATCGTGACTCATAGAAGTTTACTGTATGGTCTATGACACATACTGTATGTCTCCAGAAAATCTTTGCCAGGAAGCACACAATAGCAATGCCTCTCAAATAATTATTACTGGGATTATGTAGCTAGTGCTGAGACGATTAGTTGATGTAGCTGAAAATTAATTGCAGACAACTTTGATAATCGATCGTTTAAGTAATTTGTCAAGCAAAAATGCCAAACATTACATTTAATCAAAAAGGAAAATAATTATTAATTGCAGCCCTTATCTGACATACTGTCATGCATACTGTCTGGAGTCGTCATGCTGCCTCATCCTACCTGTATGTTAGCCTTCTTAAACTGTATATGTTGTGCAAAAAACTTGACTACTGTGTCTTCTTTCATAGTAAAACAGGTCTTATGAGAGCTATTCTTTGGCACTGTGAACAAAATGAAATGTTGCATTTGTTCCTTTTGTCTGAGCAGTGATCAAAGTCACTGTTAATTTTTCCCCTGCAGATGGTTTGGGCCATAGAAAAATAATTCAGCTGTTTTAGTGACAGAAATGTCTATGGGCATGATGAAAAATAATGCTGAATTTTAACATATTCGTTATAGTCTGTGCTTCTGCATCCGGTCTTTTTTTTTGACAGCTGCCTTGGCTCAGTGGATGACACGCTTGCTGTAGCACTTGTTGATCATTTGAGCTTGTAAACTGAAACTGCAGAGTTGAGAAAGCATTTTAAAGTGTTAGTTTTATTCTCTGTCAGATTATTTTAAAGGTAATTTTAGAGATTTGATACATTTCATGCATAAACCTGAAAGAGGAGCAGACACAAATGGGGTTGTTAGTTATAAAATATGCTTATAAATGTGGTAAAATTTTAATTTGTATATTGTATTTTTTTTCTTCCTTAACAGCTCTCCAGTGGAAATCCCATCTATGACAAATACTATCGGCAGGTATGCAAATATATCTTCCCAAAACCAAAACAAAAAATGGTTTGAGATTAGGCCATGGTGTCTTTTATAAAATAGTATGTCTTTCACATTGGTTAAAATTTATATTATTAAGTAGTGAGGCCATTACTGTTGTTTGATTAGAGTAATTTTAAGATGATTTGACTGTTACTATATTGTGCTGTAAATTGCTCTGGATTAGAGATGGCTGAAGTACAACAACAACAAACAAAAAAACAGATGGAGAGAGAAATAGACCACTTACATGGAGAAAATATGATTTTTGTAATTTGGGTGCACTGACCTTTTTAAATTTTTACTAAACTAGCCTTAGCTGCTTTAATAAACTGTAGCGTTGCAGTGATCTCTCTTTTCTCAGTTCCAGTCTCTGTGTCCAGTAAAGGAAGTATCTCTATGAATTAATAATGTTTCCCTTTGCCCAGCATGTCAGGGGAGCTTGCTGTGAGCCTCATGAAAGACTACTAACAGATCCAATATCAAGCTAATAGACTGCTGAGAAAATAGCTTTGGTGTATTATCAGTATTGATCTAAGTGACTCCTCTATCCCACAGGCAATTCTCACAGTTTTGTGTCCGGCTCATGTGTTTGGTGTTTGTGTGTAGGTTGATCCAACTGGCAGTGGGCGGGTGGCAGCGGCTGATGCAGCTCTGTTCCTGAAGAGGTCAGGCTTGGCTGACTTGGTCCTGGGGAAGGTGAGCAAAGACTCAGTCAGATCAGTGCAGCAGCATTACTTCTCTGTTGTCTTTACTGTTTATGTTGATGGTAATAAATGTGTAAACTTTGTGTGTCTCCATAGATCTGGGATTTGGCAGACTCTGAACGTAAAGGTTCTCTTAACAAGCAGGTATAAATGCAATGTGTGGTCGCATCATAATGTTTTATGTGCATCAAGTGCATATCATGACTAGATTTATGTTGCATACGATACCTCTGTTCCCCCCAGCAATTCTTCATAGCATTGCGGTTGGTGGCCTGTGCTCAAAATGGCCTGGAGGTGGCGCTCAAGAGCCTTAATGTGGCTGTTCCTCCTCCCAAATTTGTAAGTCTGCTACTGTGCACTTCAGCACAGGCTCTGTCCATGCTATAAATGCTGTATAGTCAGAGGTCTTTGTATCAGACCGCTGTCTTCTGTCTTTTTATTTTACTGCCATAGCAGTTAAACATCATTGTATTTTATATATTTAACATTTTTTATTCAAACATTGAAATTGTAAATTTTTTTTAGAAGAAACTAAGAATATGTTTTGTGTTTATCCAGCATGATACAAGCAGCCCGCTGTTAGCAGGAGGCGTGGCTGTTGACATTCCCTGGGTCGTAAAGGTGAGGCACTTGCAAGTTTGTTATCTTTTTGTCTTAATGTAATTATGTTTATTTGTAATTTGTAAAACATAGCCTTTTATGTCTTTTTATTAGAGTATTTTTAGGAATAAATTTCAGTCTGTAATCATTGTACATCTGTTTTGTTTTTTCCCCCAGCCTGAGGAGAAGATGAAGTTTGACTCCATCTTTGACAGTCTGGGTCCAGTAGGAGGGATTCTAACAGGAGACAAGGTCAAGCCTGTCCTGCTTAACTCCAAACTGCCAGTGGACATCCTCGGCAGGGTATGATGAGTACACTTTAATTTCATCTATTGACAAAGTGACTAAAAATTATCATGCATGCAAAGTGACAAAACTAAAGAGAGAAATCCTATGCTTTTAAAAGTAACAGGGGAAGTGAATAGTTAGCAATTTGTGCAGGTGGCTTTAAAAAACCCAACCACCTCCATTAAAACATCCCACTTACATGAGATTACATATAACACAATGTTTTTCATTTGTAACAGTCAAAATGATAACAAATGAAGCATAAAGTTTGAAAAATAGGATGTGAAATCAAAAATCAGTTGGGTAGAAAATGAAATCGGAGGAAGTGAGAAGCGGCAGTGAGTCAAGGCTTTCGGGGACACGTTATGTATCATATAGTTTTGTAATGACATATTCTTAACAATAATGTCTGTGTGTATTAAAGGTGTGGGAGCTCAGTGACCTCGACAGAGATGGCATGTTGGACAGAGATGAATTTTCTGTGGTAAGAAATTGGCTAATATCACAGATAGAAAGAAACCACATAGGTTACAATTACAGTCTGCAGTTAGGTTTAGCTGTTTTTGAACTGATATAAACAGCTCTGTACTGTTTCCCTCACTGTATTACAGCATTGATCTTCCAGGCATCTAATTCATATCATGGTTTTCTAGCACTTGTTTTCAAAAAGGTGTTTTCCCTAGTCTTCACTTTCTGAATATTTTTGCTCCAGGAATAGATTTGAAAGTTTCTACACCCAATTTGTTTTGTTTGTGTGTTAATTATACGTATAATCTTGGAAGTTATTACAGGTTGTGAAAATCATTTCTGTAGCCCTGAATGGGACAAATTCCAGACATGTGGAAGAAGTGTGAAGACTGAATAACTACAGGATGGTTTGTTGGTAATTGACTTTTGTCATTGATTTTTGTTGCCCTTTCCCAGGCCATGTATCTGGTGTACAGAGCTCTGGAGGGGGAGCCTGTTCCCATGTCCCTACCACCTCCCCTGGTTCCACCCTCCAAGAGGAAAAAACCCTCAGTGCCTCCCGTGATGCCCCTGTTACCCTCGCCCCCCTCAGTCAAAGACAGTCGCTCCTCCCACGCTGGCTCTAAGACCATGCCCCACCCCCCTAAACCTGTCCCAGCTCCTGTCCCAACACCAGCAGCTGCCCCTGTGAGTACCAGACCCGCCTGTGCATGCAGTACCTTTTTAAAAGCTTTTGGATGTTTAATTTTACTACCACATAGCTGCAACAACAAACATTTAAAATGATTTCCAACTGGATAGTTCAATGTGTTTTTCAAAAGAACAAGACAAGAGGGAGTGTGAAGGTAAGTAAAGATTTAAGTTTGAGTTAGTGTTACATCACCTAGTAGATTGTAGTAAATTCCATTATGAAGCAACTATAGTGCTAGTTAAAAGTCCGTTTGGTTGCCTGTGCAGTGGGTGGTGTCGCCAGCAGACAAAGCAAAGTATGATGAGCTATTCAACAAGACAGACAGTGACATGGACGGCCTCGTGTCTGGACCTGAAGTCAGAGATATCTTCCTCAAGACTGGGCTGCCCTCTGGCACACTCGCACGTATCTGGTAAGGATGGCAAAACTCCTCTTCAGCTCCTCTGCCTGCACTGAAGACTATTTCTCTAAAACACACACATACACCTTGTAGCTATTTTTGTTAACTGATGTGAAACCTTTTCACGTGGTCTTTATAAAATTGGTCTTTATTAAATTGTCTTTATTCTGTAGTCAAGCTTATTTATATTTGCCAACCCCCCCCCCCCTTACTTCAGGAAGGAAACGTCAGGAAGAGCAACAGAGGAGGGATCTCTCTTCCAGACAGAAAGACATTCAATAGATGTCATACGTACAGAGTAGAAGGAAATAACAACTCATGTTACACTATGCAATGTTGGGTAAATAAAGTACAAACATATTTGAAGAATATCACAGTTGCCAGAGTATATTTTGTTGGCATTAGGCAGGGCTGCACAAATATCTATAAATTCACATGCTGTGTTCTAAATTTAAGGACTGGAGTTGAAAATAGTGTGTGCTGACACATCCGACGATGTGTCATATGGATTTTTATCTTCACACGGCTGATTAGCTTCTGTCCTGCTGTGACTGTCCTGTGTATTGGCTTCCATAACCACTGAACATTATGATCAGTCAGGCTATCAAAAATAGTCATTGCCCGAGGTTTAAATCATTAACGCTCTTATGTAACCTGTGTCTGTGTTCTCAGGGAGCTTTGTGACATTGGAGACATCGGGAAACTGACCCGAGAGCAGTTTGCCCTGGCGCTTCATCTGATCAGTCAGAAGCTGACTAAAGGCCTGGATCCTCCACAGAGTCTCTCGCCAGAGATGATCCCTCCAGCTGACAGACAAAACATCAAACAGGTGAGTTGTTCTAAGTGCTCAAGTCTATGAATAATAATTATATCTGCTTCCTTTTTTCTCTCCATTCAACATGAAGATGTGCCTGAAGTTACAGAACATTAGCATTTTTTGTAATTAAAAGGAAACCTGCTTCAGACCCGATGCATCCCTAATAATAGAGACTGATGTTGTTAGAACAACAGACCAACAGTACTGTAGTAGTGATAACAGTTGAAACCAGAATGATAAAAGAGAGGTATAATAAGCTGAGTAGTTGTAAGAATTACTGTATGTCTTGAACAAGGCTGCCTGATATTGCTTGTTCGCATTCTATAGTTTTGTGTATATACGAAGATATCTGGCAGTATTTTTTTCTTTTTAAGCACAAAACGAGTCTGTCTTTAATCATAAACTTCTTACTTTTTGCCTGTCTCTGTATGTTTGTTTCGTATATTATTATCAAGTATGCTATCAAAACTGACTGATATTATTTGTATATTTTTATAAAAGTAAAATTAAGTTTCTCGTTTTATTATTTTGACTTACATTGTTCCTTTTTTCTCCTGTTTTGGATCGTTTTTTTAGCTTGCAGCTGTGTATCTTTCTTTTCCTCCTTATGCAACACTTTTATGCTGTTCCCTTTGTTTCTACTCTTTCACATTCTTTCATTTCGTCCACTTCACTTGTGCAGCGGGATGATCCTGAGTGAGTGTGTAGTAGTTTACTGACTCAGGGGCATCTCATTACATTTAACAGGCTTCCTCTCTTTGTCATCTTTTCACTATGTCTCACTCTAATTTTCTCCAAATTTTTGTTTCTGTTACTAAAACTAAATCATATTTTACATCTGTATTTGTCCGTGAATTCATCATCATTAGCTGTCTAAATATGTATGCTTAGGAGGTAAGCTGACAAGAGCAGGGGTTGCTGTTTTAACTATTTTGGGATGCAAACCAAAGGCTTGAAGTTTGCTTGATTTAACTTTCAAAATGGATGAGAGAATTGGGGCTGTTGCTGTTTCCACCCTCTTAACATTAGAGAACAAGTGAAATCCAGCACAGTAGATATATTTGGATATAACCCTTGGACCAAGAGCTTCTCTCTATTACTTGTATCCTCCCAGAATAATTGCCCTTGAGTCAGTCTCCCTCCCATCCCTGCCATTTTGTGTCTCCATCAGCGTAATTCATGTGTAATTTGTGTAAAGCCATCAGTGTACCTCTGTTGTTCATTTCTTTGTGCTGTGACAGTTTACGCTGTAATATGCCCCAAAATGAATAAAATGTAAAATGCCTACAAAATGAGTCTATACCTTCCATATGTGATTAGAATGAATTCTTATGGTGTTTTACCTTCAGTAGTGAGTTTAATCCTCTTTTATCCTCTGCCTCGCTTCCTCTCCAGAACAACGTGGTTAACCTTGCAGCTGACTTCTCTGCCATCAAGGAGCTGGACTCTCTCAGCAACGAGATTGTCGAACTTCAAAGGTTAGCTTTTGTTCTCATATTCATTTAAAAAATGGTAAAAACCCTGCATATTCTTACTGAAGCCATACTGGTGCAGGTTTTGTCACTGGTGGTGACAAGAGATAGACTAAAGATGGCCTGTACTTGTTTAGAGTTTCCCCTAATTAATTAGGATGTTCATCATCCAAAATAGATGACATTTAAGCTAGTTTTTTTTGACTGTGACTGTTTTGATGTGCATCAGATGTTTTCAAACTAATATTTTATGTGTATGTATTCTTGGAAAAATTATTCAATGTAACATTCTTTGGATAAAAACCAAGGACTTCCCCATGATAGTCTGCTGTCAGTATCTCTGTATCCTGTACTGACCAGCAGGAGGCAGTGTTCTATATATCGGGAGACAAGTGATTTATACTAACTGCTGGTCCCAGCTAAAGTTATTTGTGAACCACACTGGGTGAAATAGTTTAACACTGATTCAAGTGTACAACATTATATCACTCTCACTCTCTCAGACTTTCTTTGAACACTCACACTCACAGCCTCAGTGAAGAGAAATCAACATTTGTGTTTTTGCTGCAGGCTACCAAACACAGCAGATGGTTATAAAGCTGAATTATGCAGCTGCTGTTTGACAGTGAGGTGGAAGAAGGAGAGTGATAGACAGACTATGCAATATACACCATGCTGTATTCACCTCCTCTTTCTTTGTTTACAACATCTAGCCAAAGAATAATAAAAAATAAATAAATAAAAAAAAACCTACATATACATTTAACTTTTTCACTTCTGTATTTTTATTAGGAAAAATGTAAGAAGGTACCTACTTTTGCTCCACATCATACATCCAAAAATACAGTTCTTCTTTTTGGCAGTTCCTTTAACATTTCATTCATGTTTTCTTCCTCGCTTTAAAGGTAGGTGTAAACATCTTTTAGCATTGCTTTTTACATGTAGTCTTGGTTTCCATGATGGATGGTATCAGTATCAGTTGTTATGGATTTAAATCTCTTAATTAACAGAATTCAGCTTCCCTATTTGTAAAAGCTGAGACTGAGAAGTGAGAAAGTAGCCTTCCACCCCCTACCTTTCGATACATGCACACACACATTTGCACGCACACGCACACACACACGAGATGACATCTGTTCGAGGAAGGAAGGAGAGGTATGAAAGATGGAGAGAAATGGAAACTAAGTGACAGCGATCAGAGCTTCAGACAGGCAGCAGATCAAGAGGAGCTCGAAAAGATGATGCATGTTTGTGACTGCTTCAAAATGTGGCAGCAACCTTCTACTCAAGATGAAGAGGATGGTGAGGAGGAGGAGGAGGATGATGGGTAAGAGGAGAATGGGGGTGATACTTAGCTTGAGTTGACTTTAGGTTGGCTGCTAGAAGTACTGTTATCAAAGGGAATTGTACATTTTGTTGTTGTTGTTGAGAGGAGAGAGAGACAATATAAAAATAGCTGCTGTTATTTTTAGTCTGTGTTGAAATGGATGGCAAAGGATAAGTGCTTTTTAAAGTTGATGCCTGTTTCTTTTTTCATCTAAAAGTGAAACTGAACAAAAATAATGAGTGTTGTGTTATGTATTGCTTTTACACAACAAATGTACATAATGGGTGTACAAATACTGTTTTCAGAACTGAAACAATAATACCAAATGTATGTGTAATTAGTTAATCCTATCATTCGGCTAAACAAAACATAATATCACACTCTCATAGCCTGTAGTGCACATTATTTCCATCTGCCTGAACAGACAGAAATAATTCACTATGTGAGAAAACAATGGATCAGCCTGGTGAAAATTAAATAAACAGTTACAGGAAGTTGATCACGTAGAATAAGAACCTTCCTTCCATCCATTTTCTACCGCTTGGTCCCGTTAGGGGTCGCGGGTCCAAGTGACCTCCCAGTGACTTTGGGCCTTAGGCAGGGTACACCCTGGACAGTGGCCAACTCGTCGCAGGGCTAACACAGACACAGACAAGGACAGACAACCATTCACTCTCACATTCATTCAATACGGGCAATTTAGAGTTATCAATTAACCTACACATGCATGTCTTTGGACGGTGGGAGGAAGCCGGAGAACCCGGAGAGAACCCACGGTAACACGGGGAGGACATGCAGACTCCACCCAGAGAGATTGTGTGGGTCTGGTCCGGGAATCGATCCCACGAACCCACGAACCCACGATCTCCTTATTGGGAGGCAGGAGCTTTAGCCGCTCTGCCACCGTGCACCCCGAACCTTCCTTTGAAAATGTAATGAATTCACATACCAGTACTTATCAGTATATTTTTCCAGTTGCATTCAGTTTTACTGAAAAGCACATTAAAATATAAGTGTCAGTCAGGATATATATTTGTAAGAGATGTCCTCAATGTTGTCGGTGTGTTGCCTCTACGTTTTCTAATATTTCCTTTTTTAATACATTTGTTTTTAACATAATGCACTTTTTTAAGTTGAAGTCCAACACAATCCAGTGTTGGCTATCCATATCTGGTGCAAAATGAACCCTTATCTCCATACTAAAGTCTCATTCTTAGCTAAAATTGCAGTTTTCTTACTGTATATTATAATCATTTATATCAGTCATGGTTAATGATAAGGTTTAATGAATTAAGAGGCAAAGTGGACTGAAACTTTGGAGTCTTATACGGTGTTGAGACCTTGACTGTAACACACCAAGTACAGCACAACTTTGAAGTAAACATTTGAGTGTTTCTGGTGTGCCTTTTTTGTGACATTAATTAATTGTCAGTTGTGCACAAGTTATTATGCATCCCTACTCCTCACCCCACCCAATTAAATTTCCTCTCTGGCTGGGTGGAGAAAGAGTGAAGTAGAGAGGATGAACATACAGGCAGCACAAATGATAGATGCTGTACAGTAGATTGGCTCATCATCACTCGTCCCTCCTCCCTTCCTTCCTCCCTCCATCCTCAAGGCAGCCATCTGCTTCTCATTCCTCATCTCCCACACATTTGACTGAGCAAGCAAATGCTCACTTTCTACAACACTCGCCCTCTTCGCGCTTACAGCGCCATTCATCAGCAGCCCTGAAGACTTACACTCACTCCGCCTTTCTTCATATCACGTTACACGCACACCTGCTGTAGTTGCAGGTGTTCATGCCGCTCTCTCTGTACTGTGGAGTTGTGATTTTAGGACATCATGGTGGTTCAGGGGCAGGATAAAGAAGGCTCAGCGGAGAGCTGGCTGGGGCTGGGTGGGATTGGAGTACCGGGTCTATCCTCTCTGTCCTTGGTGGCTAAATACTCCTGTCTCTTGTGCTGGACCCCCAGGGAAAAAAGCTCTGTGGAAGAGGAGATCAAGGAGAAGGAGGAGGCCATCAGAGAGCGCACCAACGAAGTGCAGGTAAGGTCTTTCTGTCTCCGTTTGTCTCTGATCCCAGTACAGTGGACACAGAGGGGAAGAGGGATTTATGGGCAGACAGAATCGATGGCATGGTCGTGTAGATATTTAGGAGAAAGACGGCTTCTCTGCTCTTGTAATCAGTGCAAGTGTTTCAGAACTAGTGTTGAAACATAGCTAGTTTTTGTGTATGTATTTCCACTGCTTGTCCCTTAAAATAATTAAAATATAATAATAAAATCCTGGTCAGACAAAGCAGACGGTAAGAGCTGTAGGTGCTAAAGCAGATGTTCACTTTTGTTGTGATGTGTATATACTAGAGGAGTAGATAAATAATACATTTGGCCTGCAGTCTCAGAAACACAATTAATGTTTCTCTGAGAGGCAGAGGCTGGTGTCCTTGCCTGCGTGTCTGCCTGCTCTGAGCCTGAGAGATGGGCTCTATTTTGGGCGCTAATGGCTTAAAGGGCTATTCTGCTCCGCTTTTAGGAATTCAGTCTGATGTTTGAGTGTGAGGGTGGGTCTCAAGGGAGTCTCATGCTGATGTAGCTGAATTTCTTAGCTGCACTGCAGGGTAGCCTCAAGTGCTTTTGGCTATTTATACTGTTATATGTTTTCTAAATATATTCCTCAACATCACATATTGTGTGCTTTGGTTGTTGTGCTGCCTAGACTCTACACTAAGACTTCCCCTACAGTGTTTCTTGAAGGCTGAGAATTTAGATGCGGCAGTTGCAGCATTGGTTTCACAAGCTAAATTCTGACTAGGGAAGTAATATTCCAGTATACACATTTGTACTTCAAAGCACCATTTTGGAAGACTGTTCAATTAATACGACTTCTGGCTGCGTTTTCACAAATGTTTGAAAAGGAGAATAATGCATAATAATGCATGCAAATATACAGTATATTATTGTAAATTCAGATGTTGGATGTTGGATATCCCTCTGCATTCTGAGGACCTGCAAGATTAAAGAGCCTCTTGTTTTGCTCTCTTAAACTAGCCATATTTGAAATAATCTTTACAACTGAACATTGATTATTGAACTCACTTGTCATCTCTCTCCCTTTGTTGCTTATTTCCCCCTGTCTCGTCATTGGCTTGATGTCTGCAGGAGTTACAGGATGAAGTCGCAAGGGAGAGTGAGGAGCTACAGCGGCTCCAGGCTCAGCGTCAGAAGGTCCAGGAGGCCTTGGAGGAGTTGGACCAACAGAAAGGCTCCCTGGAAGAGCAGCTGACTCATATTCGCCAGCAGACCAGCCAAGAGACCACACTGGTGGGTCTGGTAGAATCTTTTTCAAGGCAGATTCCTTTATTTCAATACTGGAAATCTATGTAACTACAGAAATGACTGACTACTAGCAAAGCACATCAGTAGTGTAAATTGATAACCCATTGCAGTCACACGACTCCATTCTGCTCAGTGATACCAGATTATCCATAATGGTTATGTCTATCACAGATTTCTTCACTGCAGTCGGAGCATGAGGAGCAGGAACAGAGGATATGTCAGTATGAGGAGGAGCTGGTCCAGGCCCGGGAGGAGCTCCTTGCTCTGCAGGAGGAGAGCAGGAGGCTGCAGGAGAAGGTCCAGGCCGCTCAGGAGCAGCTCACACCTCTGCAAGAGTCCGTCCGTGACTCCTTTACACAAGTGGCACAGGTTGGTTTTCTGTGAAACTGTCTCTCATGCTCATAAAGATTCCTTTCTCCACAGAAAATAAGACCTTATATATATGTTTTTTTTTCCTCTGTTATTCTTCGAACCTCTCCGTCTCTCTTAGGTTCAGCAGAAACTGAACGACCTTCAGGTGGAGGAGAGGTCAGTAACTGCCCAGCTCAGCTGGAAGAGAGCCCTGGAGGATAGCTCTCCTGTCATGGTCAATGGATCAGCAGGCTTCACTGCAGAGCTGTACCAGGGAGACCCCTTCCAGCAGGACGTCTTCCAGGAGGACCAGCCCAAAGAGCTGAAGGAGGAAGAACCAGCTGCTGTCTGCAGTCAGCAGAAAGAACATTCAGAAGAGAAAGGAGGAGTGAACGAGAGAGAAGAGGAAGAAGAGCAGGAGGAAGAGAGCCCAAAGACTCCAGACGAGGAAAAGCTGAAACCTGATCCCTTGGATGATCTCTATACTAGTCTAGCCTCCTCTGAGATGTACAATAATGTGTCGACTCTCGCCAAGCCACAGGAGAACACCGTTAGGGTAATAAACACACTTACATTAGTTATCAATCCTTTTTATAGAAGGAAAAAATATACTATAAAGCCTACAACATCACTTCCTACTACAGCTGTGCAGTGCTGGTTTTTGGCTGGACAGCAGCAAAGCGGGGGTCATCCCTATAAACGTGAAGGTCTGTCCCCGACTGAGAGATGAAGTTACACCATTGGTCGGTCAAGTGTTGGAGTTTCCCCATTGGCCGTTGCTCTTTCAAAATGAGTAGGCGCAAACAGTCCTAAATTACGTCCTCAGAAGGCTTTTAAGCTTTGTTTATATTCGGGCCTCCGCAGGGCGCACAGAGGCGTTTTATGCTCAACGCGCTATCCGTTCCACTAATCTCTGAAACGCCAGGGGGCATACAAATAAAACATGTAAAGAAGCAAGAAGTCAACGAGTGCCACCAGAAGAAACCAGAAATATCCATAAACCAAACATGGCTGCACACTCTGTTCTACAGCTCCTCCGTGCCAAGGAAGAATTGTAAACTCATATCTATTCATGGACATACTTTACTGCCATTATACAATCCCTCTAAAGAAAGAAGTCAAGTTTTTGGAACAACAAATGTATTTTTATGAAATGAAGGTTGAATATCCTGTCAACAATTTGATTCTGCTGCCAAAATATTATTTACTCAAATGTAGATTTTTGAGATGTTTTTGAAGCATTTAATAACGAATTGGCCAGCTTTTTAAAATCCTTGAGACATATTAATAGTAAAAATTCATTAATTACTTCTTAATTTAAGTTATTTGCTTTTATCAGTATTTTGCCAATCATGTTCTCAGTTGTATTATAATGAACTAATGTCAAGTATTACAGATTAACTTTTGCATTTAACAAAGAGGGAGAGGAAAAAAAACAAATATTTCGAACTTGTCCATCTTGAAATAAAAAGCCCTGCGTGCACAGTGGGGGCCTCATCTCAAAAGATGGGAGGTGTGCGACCACACACCGTGTCGACTTGTGGAGCTGCTTGACACGAGAAGCGATGACATCATTTTTGGCGTGCGCATACTTGCGTCAGGGACACTGCATCGAGCTTAAACAAAGCTTTACAACCAGCCACGGACAGTCCTCAGGAGCACACTGATCATACACAGTCCAGCCATATACTAGGTTCCGACCTAGTCTTATTTCTTTTTATTCTGAAAACCTTACAATTCCACAAAAATAGGAATTTCTTCTTTTTTAGCACCCACCAAGCATACAAGACCAGCAGATTTAATTTACATTCAGTGTGATCACAGTTTTGTAGTAATATAAGAATTGTACCAAACGTTTCTCCGTAAGTAACACTAGTCATTGCTTTGCTGTCCTCTCATGTTTCTAGGAACACCGTAGCCCTATACCCAACGTCTCCTCGGAGGTCTTAGATGATGCAGAGGAATCACCTAAAGAGGTAAAGACCCTGACTTACTGAGGTATACCTGTGTTATACAGAAGGTAAACAACATTGGTCTGTCTTGTTTTCCTCAATTCCAGAGTTTCCAGGTATTTATGTCATTTTGCAGTGTCATTTAGCCAAGGGAATTTTCTTAAACTCCTTTTACACTACAGACCTTTGATTAACCCATGTTTCTCTGTTTACAAAAGACACAGGCTTGAGTTGTGGGCTATCGTTTCCATTAGTACACCTACAGACTGTGACAATGCCACAGCAAAAAACAAAAAAAACAAAAAACCTTGTCTTGGATAATCCGATCGTATATTGACAGATCTAAATGCACGTGTAAATGCCTCAAAAAGCACATTAAAGATGCAGTGGGATCCAGCCCTTCCATTCAGAGGTTTTCAGGGATTAATTCATCAAATGTGTCTTGTAAAATCAATGTTCACATTATTTACTGTAGTCAGCAGAGCCCTGTCGCTGTTCAACAGGTTGCACTGCCAGAGCCAGAGAGCAAAGAGGAGCCTGCAAAGTTCCCAGAAACAACCACCTCCTCGTTACCACCTCAAGTCGGCCCTCGCTCAATGCCGCCTCAGACCAGCCCTCCCTCCCTACCTGAGATGGACTTCTTCCATTCAGACCCCTTTACTGACCGTGAGTCCCCACAAACATCTAAAGTTTAGTTAATAGCTTACAAATAACGCTATTCATAACGAGGTTCCCTATATTTGGGAAACGTTGAACTAATCCTTCATATTGATTTCTTTTACAGATATAGTTGTATTTATTGTACATTTTAATTTTTAAAAAAATATTTTCTAACCTTTTATAGATGATCCATTCAAAGAGGATCTGTTTGGAAAAGCAGATGTTGCAGGTAAGTTCTCTTAAATTAATCCCCTATTTGAAATTGATGAACAGGCAAACTAATCTATTTTATTTAAAACAAAACCTAAAAAATGCATCAATATATATTTAATGCGTCATCTGACAAACATACCAATTTTTCATTATCTGTGAATCACATTCTGTATTTGTTGCTATTTCTGTTAAATCAGATCCATTCGGAGGAGATCCATTCAAAGGGTCAGACCCCTTTGCTGCAGACTCTTTCTTCACACAGACCTCCAGTGCTGCCTTTTCCTCAGACGACCCTTTCTCTGCCTCAGCTGACCCATTTGGTACCACTACTGGCATGCCAGAACCAGACCTTTTTGCTGCCAAGCTGAATGATGCAGCAGCTGCACCAGCAGCAGGTCCAGATCCCTTCATCTCTAAACCCACCAATCCAGCTTTAGCAGCCAAGGATCCATTCAGCTCTACAGGGAACAATATGGCAGATTCTGACCCATTTGGAGGCAAGATAAACACCAGTGGAGAGGCGGATCCATTTGGTTCTCAGGACGGAGGGGCAGATCCCTTCAGCTGCTCTCCACCCAGCTCTGATCTGGCTGTGGTGAGTAGGCCAGATGTAAAACCTGGTTACAATGTACTCATTCCCGAATTTAATGGGAACGACAACAATTAAATCTCAGTCGTGAATGTTTTATGATGCTGTTAGGGGTTTCTTTACATCAGTAATTTTTGTAAATGGGATCAGCAGTAGTGTTTGTTTTATTTTTGTATAATATACATCACCAGGTAATCACATTAAGTTTGAGGATATTAATGTCCACAGCAGAGTTTATTGTACAATATGCTAAATACTGTATGTTTTGTATATTTTGTTTTTAGAAGGACACCGCAGCAACCAATGACCCTTTTGCTCCAGGTGGTACTACAGTGAGCGCCAGCTCAGATCCAGGTAGGACTTGTGGCATAGCACCACCTTCTGGGGACAGAAGCTGTTGAAATTATATTGTTCAAAATACACTATTTACAGTGTCTGTTTGAGTGTTGCCAATTCTCAGTGACTAATTTATATTTTCATGTGTTTCAGATCCATTTGCTGCTGTGTTTGGTAATGAATCATTTGGAGGAGGCTTTGCAGATTTCAGTGCCCTAACAAAGGTAATCAAGCGTTGTTGGTCATGCCCTGTGCTTCACCTACACAGTACTGAAATAACACTTATGTGTGGATGTGAATCACACTGAATATCAAGTCATAAAAAATGACAGTTCAATTGGTGGAAGTGGAAATTGTTGTGACACAGTGAACTCAAGTCTGCTGTAAAATCAGAACATCCAGGAAGGCTGTGAGTGAGTTGTTGAGTGTGTTGTGGTTTTTGGGAGGAAATAGTTGGAAGCCTTGTACTTAATTCTCCCCTGTGGGGGATTGGACAGTAAACTCATTGTTCAGTACATACATCAAGCAACAATATTTGATTTGACAAGTGTTTTTTCTAAAAATGTTGTCTCTATATATTGGTTAATGAGTCATATTAGTTGTTTTTTTTAAAGTAAATATTACAGTTCTGTACAGCACCCTGAATAACATGTTCACCAAATTGTTAGGCTCACAGCTGCTGTGATTCCACCTCCGATCTACAGTAACCACTTCCCCATGTATTTTTTTTTTCTTCTGTTTTTACTGTATGCGTTTGATTTGGTGGGAACCTTCTGTTTCAGTCAAACGGTGCTGACCAGTTTGGCATCAACAATAAGAACCTGTTCCAGGAAGACGGCCAGTCTGCTGGCCCTGACGTGCCCCCAGCCCTGCCCCCAAAAACGGGTACGCCAACTAGACCACCTCCTCCACCTCCAGGTCAGTACTCTCACTATGGAAAGGTAACTTGTCAAATTGTTGTGCTCTTATTAGTAATTTCAGGATGTATTAATAGTATGTGTTAGTCAGTTGAAATAAAACACCCTAGTATTATATTCAGTGTTAAAATATGCAGGTTCATTCTTGGTCTGTCTTTCTACAGTTTAACTTGTATATTCTGTGTCCATTCCTTTTTTGTGTGTCTGTATTGACTCTTGTACATGTCTGCCTGTCTGTGCCTTATCAGGTAAGAGATCGTCCATCTCCAGAACAGAGTCCTCTGACTCCTTCCAACGACGAGGGCCCTTCCTCCCACAGCCTTCAGGAGACTTCACCTGCTCAGCCTCCTCCTGTTCCTTGCCTGCTAAGGATCCTTTAGCCGACCCCTTCGCCCCCTCCTCCCCTCCTCGTCAGAGCGTACGGGAAGCTGATCGATTTGCCAGCTTTGACAAAGTGAGCACCTCCCTCTCGCCCTCTCCCTCATCTTCACCTGACTCTCAATAGTCACGCCCTCTTCTTTTTTTCCTGCTAATAAATCACATTTAGTTGTTTAATTAAGTCACAACCATCAAGCAAATCAGGCCAGCTTTACAAATCACTCCATCCACTGCCATTAAAAAGTCCCAAAGAAGTGAACTAATCAGCTTATGAAAAGTGTCACATAATAGCTCAGGTTCTTGATGCTACATTTGTTTATTTGATAACCTCTTTTTCTTGAGCTAAGCTGACATAAGCTATTAAATCTTCAATATTTGAGTTTGTTTTTGTTGCATCCTGTCTGCTGCTGGTGTATATTTTAGCTCTTTATTATGAATGCAATATTTCCTTGCCATGTAAAGATTCTTTATACTTGTAATTATTTTTTGTTACTGATTTATATTGGGATTGCACTTAATTTAAGCTATGATTTGAAGTTGCACTGTCTTACTTTAAAAGGAAATGTACAGAAATGTCATTATAGCAATTATAAATACATTGATATATTAACTCTGCAACATATTTGTAGTAACGGACACAAGTTCTTTTACAAATTAATTAATTATACACATCTATCATTATGATACCAAGTCCCTTCTAATGGTTGGCAGTGAATGGAGAGATGAGAGGCTGCTTGTATTTGGCTTTTGTTAGCCATCCCATCCCCAACTCAGCACACTGACATTACAGCCTGTGCATGTGCATATTTCACCCCGAAATTAGATATATATTTTATTGCAAAATATTTAATTTTATGTACCTTTTTACACTGAAATTGCATCTCAGATAAATTTCAAACTGCCGTTGGTGCAAAGTGGTCATTCTGGGTCTGACCAGCCTCAGTCGGTGAGTCGGCACATTTATGGCCTAAAGGCATTACAACTGTTGACCTTGACTAACGAGATGTAGAGTAGTGCCTGTTACATCGTGAGATCCCATTTCAGACTGTTTCAACCTATAAACTTAAAGTTTCATGAGGCTGTCAGTGTTTTACGAACTCAATGATTAAATGGACTGATTAAAACAAAATGTAGCAGCTTAGCTACACCACTGATGCCTTTTTGAGAAATACTGCATTTAATCATTTCTTCTCAGAAGTAAGAGCCAGGTTGCTGTTATAATTCTATCACTTTAACCAAGAAGAATAAGGGAATTACAGTTCCATGTCAGTTTTCTTCTCACTCATTAAAATATGTGCAAATAGTCATAACATAAACATCCACCATTAAAAAAATAAAGGAAGTGTTGTGACAAAACAGGAAATTAGTCATTGTATATTGGTCTAAACATGGGTTGAACACCTGTTGACATATCAAGGAATAAATTAGTAACCATATTAAAATCCTCTTTCTTTTTGTAAAACTGCATAGAAATGTACTGTCACTGTGAATTTGGGATGGATGACTATTATTATTATTATTATTATTATTATTAAAAGACAGTGTTGATTCTAGTGCCTCTCCCGTCACATGACTGCACCCGCATGTCCCTGTTGAACCCCGACCTGCACGCACTAACTGTGTGTTTAATTGGCTGGCTCTCATTCACTCATACCACTGCCTCTGCCATTCCTCAAATCAGTGTTTATTTTTCTCCTTTACACATGCCACTATTTATTTATCCCTGCATCCATCTGTTCATACATACATTCCTTCATTTAGCAGTTCATTCAGCCTTTGTGTGGTCAGCAGTGTGTTGTGGAGAAACAGATCGCCTGTATTCTCGCTCTGTGTCTTTACACCTCTGTCATAAAAGTTGAATAAAGAGTTGAATCAAGGGCACCATCTCTGGCTTCTGTGTGCATCCATGACACCACTATCTGCAAATGCCTTAGCTGTTAAAGGACCAAATGCAACGTTTTTGCATTTTCAGTTCATTTACCACATTTACTTTACATTACCGCTGACATTTTCCAAAGCATGCTTTAAATTTAAGGTTATTTCCTACCTTTTTAAGCTGCCTACTTTTGTTTGTCAGTTCTGTCATTTCTGCATTGTTGTGTTGCATTATAAGCAAAGACTGATTTATACATTTTGCAAAATAATAGCATAACTTTGACAATAATGAAGGTAGACACGTTATTAATCGTGATAGTTTTATCAGAAACAAGTTTTATGACTGTGTAAGTTCGTATTTATTTATTTATTTTGATACGGTAGTGCCCACATGGAAAGCAGGATCCAATAATCTACAGTGTGGTATGCTTTTGAAAATGATTGGCAGTCATATACATTTTAGAGTATTTGTACGAAATGGGCTAAAACATGCAGAAAAAGCAGTATGGCCCTTTTTAAAGTATTTTGACAGAATCCTATCAAATCACTTAAGTAACTGAAATAAAAAAGGTAAAGAAAAAAGTCCCAGATATGTGTAGGGTTTCTTTAAGTTTAGCAATAAAACACATGATTCCCCTTGCTAGGTACTTTATTGATGTCTGATTTCATTCATATTTAAAAGCAGCAGTGGGATTTATCAGCTACAAGTAATAAATGCATGTTCTCTACTAAATCCGTTATGTTTCTTAAATGTTCTCATCATGCATGTTCTGCGCTACTCTCCACCGAAATCATCAGCTCTTCAATACCTGCTAGTGAACATCATCATCGCTGTCTACTTTCCTTTGCATGGGTGGATACATGGTGTGGTGTTTCTGTCTGTTGACACAGTGCATGTCCCGTCTGTAATGATTAACTAACTTAACCAGCGTACTGTGTGTTTTAAAAATTCCCGTCCTTCGCCTTTTGTTGTCGTGAACCAACAAACGTGACGACTCCCATTCATTCTTAACCGGGAAAAACCCCGTTTACACGCTTATATCCCATTTCAGACGCTGCTTTTTATCCTGATCACAGACCTCCACAAAATGTGTAATGACACACACCTGAGGGGCAAAGACAGTCACTCTTCTCATGGTCATCTTTGATCTTGTGGTTTGGAAGGGGGACTGAACATTGGCAGACATTTTGGATTTATAGACCACAGAGTGATAGACCTTTCTCATGATGGACATTTTGACTTGTCAAACATGGGGTAACTAATAACATTAATAATGGATGCATTACATTGGGGTGTGTCAGTTTGGGGACCCTGGTGCTGCATGCTGACTCACTGACACAGATAAAACAAATTAGTGTTATTAGTTACACCTGTGCTTCTCCTGCAATGACATGTCAAAATGTCCACTGTTATTACTATTATAGTATTGGTCATAAATGTCAGTTCAGGCACTGAGAGATCTGAAACTGTGACGGGCTCTTAAAGCACCACAGGAATATTATTGATTCTGTTTTATGCTCATTACACATTTTTTTTATTAAGCCACAATACAGTTAAGGATGTCTTTCTCTGTTACCGACTGATACAGTGGCATTGCCAATATTATTGGTCAATTTTAGCTTATTACAGATACATCTGTATCGGCTTATATGGTGGCCAATAAGCAACAAAAAATTGCAGTGGGTGTCACAGTGGCCTAGGGGATAAGGTGCGTACCATGTGAATAGAAACATCCCCGGTTTGAGTCCAGCCAGAGACCTTTGTTGCATGTCGTTCCCGTTGCTCTCGTTCCACTCATTTCCTGGCAGATTTCCTGGCAAAAATGCCTAAACAATAATCTTTAGGAAAACAAGAAATTGCAGTGCAGAAATGTCAGATATGTTTGAGGTCATTTAGAAACATATAACTATTACATCGTTTTTCCACCACAGAGCTCTGACAAGTTTAATTTTCAGCTCTAAAACATCCCGCTCAGTTCACAATTCTTAAATAATCAAATTTAAGGGATTCTTAATTCAAATCTTTGTTTTGTTATGTTTATTTAAAAACACCCTTTTTGACAGAAAAACATTCCCTCTGAGATATTGTTCGCGTAATCATGATTACAAGGATGTCACATGGATGTTACATGGATGTTACGCAGCCAGACACACAAAAAACAGCAACATTTGTGAAATGTAATACGACAGCCTTGCAGTCAGCAGTTCCTTTATGGAGTTTATAATGCTTAATGATAATGCAATGCATTATATTATCCATCCTGTTATTGTTGGTTAACTGTTATCAGCAGGCTCTAAAAACAAGTTTTTATCTGTTAACTGTATATGTGTTTGTCTTTGTTTGTGTCTCCTTTCCTCCCGTATTTCTTTGCATATGTGTGTTCTTTCCTTCCCCCTTGTGTGTGTGTGTGTTTTCTGTGTTCATGGAGCAGTATCCAACAGAGGAAGACATGATAGAGTGGGCAAAGCGCGAGAGCGAGCGAGAGGAAAAGGAGCGACTTGCCAGGCTCACCCAGCAGGAACAAGAGGACCTGGAGCTGGCCATCGCACTCAGCAAGTCTGAACTCTCCTGAGGAGCTCGTTCCCCTCCACTCCTCCACTGGCCCGGCCCGGCCTGGCTTGGCACAGCACAGCCTGGCTCAGCCCAGAAAACACCAAAGCAAAGTGGGGACTGTATAGGACTGATTCAGCAGCACCTGCTGACCCCATGAAGAGACTTTCTTAGAATAAACCTATCTCTGAATCTTTCAACGCCCTTCTCCCCAGACTGCATTCACTGTTCATCGGCATTGCACTATCGTGTTTTTCCATCCTGTTGGTCTCTGTGGTTTCGTTTGGAGGAGATGACCAAGATAAAGTGTATGCTTTACAGAATGGATTGTTGAATGAAATGCAGTGAATATGGACTTAGAGATTGTCAAATATTAACATTAACTCTCCGGAATGTAATTTATTTAAACAAAACTAGATGAAATGGCCTTGTCAAAAGTCCTGTCTTTATCCACTAACAGTACTCACTACACTACTAAATCTCAGAGATTTCTTTAATTCAAAATAGACTTAGCCCCCAAATCTCCCAATTTCCTTCCAGCCCTTGGTTAATTCTCTGAAACTAAATTGTGAACTGTGTGTAGTTTCAAGACAACAAGCTGGGAAAATGTGCGTTTTTTTGGAGCCACTGTAACAAAATTTAAGAGTGCGAGTCAGTGCTTTTGAAATGGGGTGACCATGTACATTTTCAGTCCTGTATGATGGCAGGGGGCCTATGAGATTTGTCTTTTTTCTTTTTGTTCAGGACAGGTGACAGAATTCAACATTTCTACATTTTTAACTGGAAGTTATTAGTCCTCTAATATGTGAAATGCACATGCAGATTTATACTAAAATTGAACAAATCCATCACAGATACTACATTCAGCTTCTAGATATTTTAATTTCTTTTAAATTTCAGTAGCGCATTGTTTTGCCATGTTAGAAAGTTTTATTTTTTGGAAGATACTGAAAAGAATGAAACTACGTCTATTACATGTAATGATTACATATTGATTAGCATTACATTTCAGGGCACACTACAAGGGATTGCACAAAGCAAGAGATATACATCTGAGTCCAACATTCAATATCTGAGATTGAGATAATGCAGGTCTAAAAGTGTTATTTTGTCACCCAGATACTTAATTATTAAAAAATAAACATTTTATTAATGTGGCCTGAGATTAAACAATGTTGTTTTTTGCTGAAATGTGGCAGCAAAACTGGTGTATTTGGACATTAATAGACAAACAGTTCAAACATAGAAACTGTGTTGTCATAAATAATGTATGAGTATTGAAAAACAGATTTATACCCACTTGCTGCTCTGTTTACTCATACATTAAATGAATAGTATTTGTGAATCTGGATTTATCCACATAGAGGAACCCTCCCCCCTACTGGGAGGCCAAAGGTCAGTGATAGGCATTACTGAATGACACTTCAGCAGCATGGATGCTGGTTGGGTAACTGGTTGGTTTTTGGTTTTTAGTGAGAGAAGTGTATGAAAAAAGATCAACTCCCTGAAGTAGTCAATATCAATTTCACAAATCTCACACCAGGTCCCATTTCAGAATGTGCCACTGTTGGTGCTTCTTTTGTTAGCATTTGTAGAAACGTTTTGTTTTCCCAGGAGATGCTTCCTAACTAATTGGATTTCAAAGTCTTACACAAAGTCAGTAAAAGTTGTTTCTGTGTTTCTCTGCGTTTTGGTGGAACAGTTTGTCTTCTGTCTGTCCACTTCAGGCTCTGTGGGGATTGAACTTGCAAAAAACCTGCTGTGTGTTGTGAGGATTAACGCTCCCGCTGCACTGCATCCTCATTCCTGTCAACGGCCACACAGCAGTTAGTCGGCCAGTGATTCTTCTTCTTGCTGCGTAATTTTGTGTTTCTCCCAGAAAATGAACAAAGTTACTTAACACTTAGTGCTAAACTGTGATAGACCGTTTCTGAACAAGGGAAGGGTTGTTTGAAGAGCAGGAGGCCTTTGTTTTCATTTTCTTTGCTAATTTCTGACCAAACGATGCACAACATTTTGGACACCTCTTCCTGTTCTCTTTTCGGCCTTGTTAAGAGTGAGCGTCATCATAGTTTCCTCTTCTCATGTTTAACCAGTTTACTGTCTGTGGTTGATGCTGCACTTCCTATTCGGTGTGTCGCTCATATTGCAGTTCATGTTACTTGTAAATTCAGGAGAACAGGAGTTGTCCGTCTGTTCTTCACCTTCACAGCTGAGTCTCTTGTCATAGTTTCATTTAAAGGTCACCAGACACTTGACTGTCATTTGTACAGACTCCTCAATTTTTACAAATCTCAAACCACTTATGTTTCTAGGCTTACCCATAAAGGCTTTTTAAAACTCAAGCTAATTTTATTTTATTTTGTATTTTCTAACATGTAAGAAAGAATCCTTACTGGGAGCTTTGGCCAGAGTATGTAATGCATTTAATTCAAACAGAATAAATATTAAACGTGTAGTTTTGCAGTTTGTGTGTTCTTACTGGGATCAAGTTAAGTTACTGTCTTAAACGGCTAGTGGCAGAAGTAGTTTTAGATCCTTTACTTGAGTAAAAGTAGCAATACTGCATTATAGAGATACTCCATTACAAGAAAAAGTCATGTTTAGTTGAGTTGAAGCAGAGGTGGAAAGTCATTAAGAACATTTCAGGTATGCTACTTTATACTTCTACTCCACTACTTTTCAAAGGGGAATATTGTACTTTTTAATCTAAAACACATAATTATCTGATAAAATATGATGCACTGTTATGATTAAACTAACCAACAGGACATAAAGTAACACTCGCATGGGCCAACGTAAAGTTTGCTGATAATATCGGTACTTCTGTACTTTTACTTTTGTAAGATTTTTAATGTGGCACTTTTACTTGTAATGGAGTATTTTTACATTGTTTTATTGGTACTTAAGTAAAGAGTCTGTATACTTTCTCCCCCACTGAATAAAAGTATTATCATCAAAATATACTTATTTACAAAAGTAAAAGTACTCCTTATGTATAATGGCAACATTCAGAATATTATATAGTATTATATTATTGGATTATTATTGTGGCAATAGATGTATTCATGTTTAAGCAGCATTTATGTTGCTGTTCAGTGTGGAGTCAACCGTAACTACTTTACATACTACTAGGGCTGCACAATTAATCGAAATATTATCGACATAGCAATATGGCCAAGTGCAATATCCAAATCGCAGAAGCTGCAATTGTTTGATAAAGGTAAAATGTGTGACAAAACAGCAGTTTTGGTTTTGGTTTGGTTTCGTGCTGCAGAGATGCCCTGGCCTACAATCCTGTTCTCCAGATGTAAAAAAACACATTTGTTTGGTACAGACCCCAACAAATGTCACATCATCATGATTTGAATAGTTCTTCAATGAAGATTGTGATGCAAAAATGATCATTCCCACTAATTGTGAATCATATCGCAATCGCAAAAAGTAATATCTGTAAAAATATTTGCAATGTGATTTTTTTTACCATATTGTGCAGCCCTACATACTACTGTTAAGCTCAGTCTATAGCAACACATCATGTTTTATACAAGCTGAAGTTAAGAAGCTGAGATTTGTAGGTAAAATTTTTATCTGCAACATATATAGAAACTATAGCTGTCAAGCGTGTTATTTAGTTAACATAATTGAACTTAAAAGTTAATTCTTGACATTGGAAGCAACAGTTGTTGCTTCTCACCACAAGGTCAATTTAGTAGCTGTTTCTTCATTCTTTACCCAGAACTGTAGATGTTCAAATGTCCACTTTTTTTCCTGAGCACTTTAATGAATTCTTATCCATGCTGGTTTAAAAGTTAAAATCAAAATACAACATAAATATTTAAAATATTTATACTTGCTTTATGTATCTATATACGTGTTTGTTAATTGAAATAAGATTTACTTACACAGTATGTAACTGAGTGTGTAACCTTGTCATAATATGGAGGGCTTTAGGACCGTGAAGCCAGGACCTGCAGCAGCTACACTGCAGTGCAAAGTCATTATTTTGGTGATGAGAGCAGCACACACCTTTCCACGTCAGGAAGCAGGCGCACAGCAGCTGTTGTACCTTCATTCCTGTCAGTGTGAGCTGCTCCTCTCCGCTCCTGTCTGTTTGTCTGTCTGTCCCTCCATGCCCACTGTGTAAACCTGCTCTCTCCGGGATAATTCTGCTGTTTCACCGGATCCCAGTGCTGTGGAATGAGTTTTATCACTAACTGGAGACGAAGCTTGAAGAAAGATGACAGCAAAAAGTGAGTAGAGGAAAAAAGCTTCTGAAAATCAGTGCAAGTCCTGACCCTGTCTGTACTTGTCTGTGTGCATAGTGTGGCCAACAGTGAGAATTTAATCGCACTTTGTGTGTATCATAATCTGATTGTGCTGTCATCTCACTGAGATTGTTGTGTAAAGCATAACATGTTCAGGACCCTCCTAGATCCTGTAGACAACACACACTCTCCTCTGAGCAGGTTTATACCAGAGATATGATCTGTGAAGTTCAGTCCTTTGTTTCTGCACTGTAGAGGGATCAGATTCATATTAACTCACTGTAACAAAAGCTGCCACTGTTCACTATTCAGAAAGAAAAAAAAGTTGTATATGACAGGCAACTAAAGGAGCCCTACATCTAATACATCCACAGAGTCTGACTGACCACTGTGAGGCTTTCAGTGTAGTAGCAGTGTGCTGATTTTTGATTTTAAGTCATATTTTATAGTTCTTTTGTAGCTTTTTCTCATGCCTTTTTTTGTTTATTTGTTGTTTTTTGTCTCATCTCTGCAGCTGCATTCAGCAGATCATTTTTGAAAAAGAAGTAATACTTAAATATTCGTAATATGTTCATGAAAGGATGATCTAACCAAATGGTTCCAAACCTGAAGGTCAGGACACCCACAAGCGGTCACAACATGGATTTAAGGGATCGCACGATGATTATCTGGGTGGGAAACAGTAAATTACTAAATTCAGCTACACCAAATCATGTTTACTTTTGGACGTTTCTCTAATATTTGCTTTTTTTTCTTGTTAGATACTGTATCATTTTACCTCTTCAGGTGTCTCACAGACATGTAGTCTGTGATGAGGGCTCACATGCAGAAAGTGCAACATGTGCAACCCTAATTGAAGATGTATATGTTTAAATAGAGATTGTGCATATTTAAAAGGTTTTTTGTTCATAAAAATGGTCACTTAATAACAAAATACATCACAAAATATGAGGAATAAATAGCTTCAATCCATTTAGTCTTGTGTTACTGCTGACATGTGCTTCTTTGTTGTTGGCGATCATTATTAGTCGCCTTGATGATTCCACATTGAGTGTCATGAATACATTCAGCTTATAATTACTTTTTACTTACATTTACTTATTGCATTTACTCCTATTCATCACATATAGCTTTTCTATGCTGGTGACAATTTTACTATCTGCACGAACTCTTGAATCCTCCTCAGATCTTCAGGTCTGACCTCCAGTGTCCTAGCACACATCCTCCTCTCACCATCATGAGATCCATTCTTATGTTCTCTCTAAACTGACCTTTGACCTCTTCGCAGGGATGCCGTGCAGGCTCAAGACATACCTAATAGCCCGGACTCCCCGAGCCGGTACGTTCACATTGTGCACACAGTCCTTTATTCTTACAGTCAAGAACAATCAGCAGTGCCACAAAGAAAACAACAAACCATGTGCTGCTCTCAGTGCAAATAACACAGTTGATAACAGTAGACTGATACACTGGAGCCTTGTCAGTTCATTTGTTGTTAGCATTTTAACTCCCACAGACATGTTGTCATATACAGACTAACTTTTATTTATTTCCCCAGGTTGTCAATCATAACCAGTCCAGAACTGGATCCCATCATCACAGACTTCACGTGAGTGAGTTTAAATTGAAAACCACTGAAGGACATGTATTAAAGTAAATGAAAAACAAAATCAGAAAGAAGCATATTCTGGGTTGCAGTTAAAAAAAATTTTAAATAAATGTTTTGAGTCTTTTTGTGTTTTTAAAATTCATCAGCAAACTTTTCCCAAGATCTGTTCCCATATCAGACCGATTTCACAGACATTTTCGCAAAACGTTCATGTTCATTTCTGAGGAAGTTTCCTCAAGAAATCATTGCCAAGAAATAAGTAGCCTGGGAGTGTCCACATATAGCAGCGTCCGCGTTTCTATGGCTCTCACGATCATGTTCCACAAACAATAGCTGGCCTTTCAGCTGGTTCTCAATCCTTTGAGATTTCCCTCTTTTATCTAAACAGCCTCGATTTTGTTCCTCTGTTTCAGGTTGCAGCTACCAGGAAACAAAGATGCTCTGGAATCAACAAATGGGTAAGACCGGACAGTGAACTCTGACTGATCATAAAGCAAAAGTCTGGTTTAGATTGCAACTAAAGTGCTCTGAGTAACCCACTAATGTCCTGTCATTTGCAAAAATTCTTCTTGAATGCTTGTTTTTTTTTTTTTTACTATTTTGCAATCCTGCATGACAGTGAGTCGCAGTGAGCAGATAGCACCCTCCGGCTGACTTAAACTTCCTTAATTGACATATTAGTGACACGTTGAAGTAAAGGACATCAGAAGGTCACTGGCATTAACGCAGCTTCTCCCTGCTGTTCGACGTATCAATAATTCAGACAGAGAGAACCTGGGAATTATCTCTCCCTGTCAAGTTATGACCGGATGAGTATGAACATGAACCTGTTGCTTATTCAATAGTCAAATTCTGTGTTCTCTGTCAAGGCATGTAAAGGATTTACTGGTAGCCGGAGGAGGATTTGAGGGAGGGAGCTCAAGGAAAAGAGCATGGATGATCAGCAAAATTAATTATAATTTGAACAAATCAAGGCTAAAGGTGCTGTATGTAGCACTCACACATTACATATTCAGTTAGTTAGTCTTTACAATATACTCAATATAAACCAATAGTTCCACATTTTGGGACATACATACTTATTTGCTTTCTTGCTGAGAATTAAATGAGAAGATTGATACCACTTTCAAATTTTTACGCTAAATAAGAAGCTACAGCCCGGAGACAGTAAGCTTAGCTTAGCATAAAGACTGGAAACAGGGGGAGCAGCTAGCCTGCTCTCTCCAACGGTAACACAATCTACCTACATATTTAATGAGAGAACGATTTATTTTGCTTTATGGCACAAATCCATTTTTCTTTGCAAGTAATGACTCGTGCCTTATTTGTAGCTGCGTTATTCTTACTACACTTTAAAAGGTAAAATAAATTTAAAATAGATTTTACCTCATTGGAAGAAATATTTTATCAATGGTCATTGCTGGCTATAATCCTTGTTTTTGTGCCGTATAACAAAAGCATCATATTCTTTTCATTGAGGATTGTTTAAGGAAGAGACATACGACACTGATACCAGTGTCTGTTTGAACTACAAATGTTTAGGATGGTTCACTATTGTGTGGCGCATAAAAGAAGTAGATATTTGCATAATATTATATAAAGCTAATAGCGTAGATAGTTTGAAATGGTAACATTTCTGGATTCATAAATCTGTTGTTTTTCCATTGTCAAATCCAATTGTCCACCATGAGTTCCAGCTGGGTATCAAATCTAATTATCTCCACCTTAAACCCGTGATTCTCTGTGCTCCTCACAGCACACAGTCGACAGTCTATGAAGATAGAAGGATTTCCCCTCATGTTTCTGTGCTGGACAAAGTGCTTTGTTCTTGTATTTGTGTTTTTATGGGCTACCATGGAGGAGAAACAAAGAGCACATAGACACAGTCACATGAGTGTGATCTTTATACTTTCTTGATGTTAGCAGTGTTATTAATAGAGTGTGTATGTGGCTGTGTAAGTGTGCTATAGAGCCATGCTACTGTACATTTAATATTTTCCTGGAGTGAAATAACATTTTCTATAAATCAGCAGAGGATTTCCACTTTTGAATTTAATAGTCTTGTAAGTGATTTGTTCACTTTTGAGGATGTTTAAGTGTCTGCCAAGATAACTCGGTTACCAGTTATGCAGTTTAACGCTGAAACAATTAGTTGATTAATTAGTCAACTGACACAAAATTAATTGATAATTGATTAATAATTTAAGTCATTTTTCAAGCAAAAATACCAAACCTTCCTGCTTTTTTTTGTCTCATGTGATAGTAAACCTAAATATCGTTGAGTTTTGAACACCTTGGACTTTACAGGCATTTATTTATTTATTTATTTTTACTATTTTCTAACATTTTAAAGACCAAACAATGAATAGATTAGTTGAGAAAATAATCATTAGTTGCGGCACTAATGCATTTACCTGACTGAGTTGAATAAACAAACATTCTTATGAGACGATTAAAAGCTACTGTATTTAATTACTCTAGAATTTGAAAACCCTTGAGCAGAGTGATGTTTTCATTTTCGAAACACAAAACAAGACTCAAAGGGCCGATTGGACGCTAAAATTGGCACATGCTTTGTTCAAACCAGAGTGTGTTTAATCCTGTTTGACACTTTTCGCAAAGCATTCATAGCCCTTTTCTGACATTAGATAAAGGAACTATTTCACAGCAGACATGTTTATTTGTTATAGCAGGAAACGCACAGCTGAAAATGAATGCGTTTAACGATGGCTCCGTTCCGTTTTAGTGTATCACTTATCCCTTCTCCTAGTCCTTACCTAATAAAGCTAAATGGAGTGTAACCCTTATTTAAATGATTAATTACACCAGTGGTTTTCCTGCTATGTCATGTCAGAATGTCTGCATTAAAAAGCGCATATTTGTCACATCTCTAATTACTACTGATGTGAGACGTGGGTCGAGTCAGTCCTCTCTGATCTAAAGCCGACATGCCCTCCTCTGCTTTCAAGTGCCTGAACATCTCTCTGCCATACACATCTAATGGGAGAGTGTCGAGCTGCAGTAACTCCTCCTAAATCTTTCATTCATGATTTCACATGAGGTCTTGTGTGTCCACAGTATGAGCTGCTGTACTGCATCTGTGTCTTCTATTTCTGGACTCTCTGAACACTGCAGCAGACCGGTCCGGCTGAGATTCTCACTGCGCACCAGCCATCTGTTTTTCCATCTTTCAAGCCTCGCTTTCCCTCTTTCACCTGTAGCAGCAGAAAGCACAACGTTTTGAATGAATGAAGTGCATGTAACTTATTTCTTCTGTCAGCTATAACTCTGTTCTTCCTCCTAGTTTTGTTTCCCCCGTTTTATTGTCTTTTGTTGTTTCCCATCTTATATAAAAATCCTCAGGCCGTGAGTCGCGGGCATTTAGCCCCGCCCCTGACTTTGCATTACCCAATCAGAGCAGAGACTGCAGTGTGTAGCATGAGGCTGATGATCGGAAGAGGTGGGACAGGCTTTTTGTATGTGTGTGTGCCTGTTGAGGGAGCACAGATAGACTGTGTATTCTCCCCTCATGTGTGATAGTCATCCCAATCTTATTAAGGTCTGCTGTTGCTGCTGCGTCCTTCCTCCTCCTCCTCCTCCTCTCTTTCTCCCTCCCTCCTTCAGTCTTCCCTCTCTCCCTCAGTCTTTCCCCTCTCTCTCTCTCTCTCTCTCTCTCTCTCCTTTCTCTTTCACCCGCCTGCCCTTCTGCTGCTGCTGCTGCTGCTGCTGAGACAGACCATTACACTGCACTGCTGGAAAGGCCCCAGGCTCACATTCACTTCTGCAATTCTCTTTCTCCGTCTCTCTTTCACACACACCTTGCAAGACAAAAATGTCAGGAGAGGAAGATACTGTGTCAAACGGGTAAGATATGTTTGCATGTTTGTTTGGATGGCGTGTGTGTTTGTCATTCATTTGGCCTCGTTAAGATGCTCTGCAAGTGTTTGTTGTGTGTGTTCCAGCCGTGACACTCAGGCATGTGGACAAACTCGCTCGGTTTATTATAGGAGCAGCTCGGCTCTTTTATGTCACAAGGCCTCCGAACATCTTATAGCTGGAACGAATGTGGTGAAAGCTCCGTGAACCACAGTCGATAAACTAATGCTTCGTCACTCTTGGAAGGATGTGCGTGTGTGTGCGCGCGTGTGTGTGTGCGCGCGCGTGTGTGTGTGTGCATTCTGGTTTTCTTGAGCACATGCAGGGGTGTGTATATGAATAGTGGTTGTGTGGCTTTATCAGTGTGTGTGTGTGTGTGTGTGTGTGTGTGTGTGCTTCACTGATAATGATCATCATAGTGAAAGTTACTCTCTAGAGAAATCAACCCAGAATTTCAGACTCGCTGTCTCGAAGTTCAATTCAATTATTGGGACAGTGCGTAGTATGCACATCCTGAACTTAACAGACTCTCCTCATTGTGCTGGTTGTCATGCCTTTTCATTCCTGCATACAATTGTCAATTATTCCCTCCATTTAAAGCACAGTGTCCTGTACTGTGTGATAATTTTTCGTCACAGACTGAGCGCTAGCTTCTTTTCCTTTTAGTGTCCTCAGGCCTCAGATTGTCTTTAAGATGTCAACCTGCCAAAATCCTGTCTTCCAGTCATTTAGGATCAGTTGAGTTAGTTTCCAGCTATAAGCAAATGATGAGCTAAAGCTATAAGCACTGATTGTTCACCCTCTTCAGCATGCTGTCAGCAAAGTAATTCATATTATTGACTGATTTGATCATTTGCCCCTGCTGGTTACAGTGTCTGATTTTGTCAGCAAAGTAAACAAGCTCTCCAAAATACCATAGTCCCTTAACAATTATTGACATTTATCATTTATTAGGTTATGCTCTGAATCTAACAGGTGATTAGACTCCAGCAAGGTTATAACCCTTTTAAGAACACTGAATAATGTGATACAAATACTGTATGTGTGGGGTTAAGACTTGGTTGTAGTTAAGATTAGAGTTAAAGTCAAGCTCAGGCATGTGTTTTTGATAGTTATGGTTAAGGTGAAGGTTCAGGGAGTTAAAATAGTCATTGCAGAGTCAGCACAAGAACAGTGAGACTATTGCTAAGTTTGGTTTAAGTATTAAAAGTATCAAAGACAACACTGATGTTGATAGCTGTGCTTATACACATCTGACTGCTTGTAGCTCTTCTGTAATCTTGTTGTTGTAAGTAAAGGTGGCAGTAGGCAGTCACTGCACTTATATTCATACAGAGAGAAAACTGGTACGACACAGCTCTGGTTGAATTTAGTCAGTGGCCACTGGGGGAAGACATGTGACTCTGCAGCATTATCCTTCAAATCAATGACATAAAAACATGCACAGTATGCTACCTTGCTTTAATATCCTCCTGGCATTATTAACGTTTGTATTATTGATCCCTTTATGTCTCAGTGTTTTATTGTTAGTAGGCACTTAATTATAATATGGCTGAAGTTGCAATTTTTAATATTGTTGTAATACTGTGTAGTGTAGTAGTATTAGTGCTTTTTTAAATGAATATGTAATTTATTTACAACAGTACCAGTTGTTCCACATAACCTTTGAGTATAAAACAATTTCTCATTATGGAGTTGTTGTTATTTGTTTGTCTGTTCGTCAGAACACCTGAAACCTAAACTTTGGTGCCTGAAATGTCTTGTAAATCTTGATTGTGTGATGTTTCTCTGACAGCAGTTGTCATTGTGAATCTCCTGCAGTTAGCTCGGCTTGCTGCTGGTCATATGGTGAACACAGCAGTCACCCACATGTCATTAGCCAGAGCTGCACCAGTGTGTATGTGTATGTGTGTGTGTGTGTGTGTGTGTGATGAGTTTTTAGCTCCTCTGTGTTTCTAATGGGCAGGAATGTAGAGTAAATGCTGTCACTGCTGCTATACACATTCGTCGTAGTTGTGTTTGCTCAGTTTCTGCTCTTCTATTCTTCTGCATCTGGTTAATGTTTGCTGCAGACTTCTGAACTCTGAGTTAAAGAGGTAACACTGACTGACTGACTGACTGACTGCAGCTGTTAAATGTAAATGGGGAACATTTGTCACACTCATATGATCAGTACAGCGGCCTGGAAGTTCAAAGCACAAACCGAACAACTTGAACAAGCATTTCATGATACAAATGAACATAAATAGCAAATAACTGAATCTTAGAAAAAAGTATCATTCTACAAAACAAACAACAGGAATGAATCATCTTAATGTTGAATAGCATTAGTGTTATAGATTTACCATCAACGTAATTCATTTGTTCAGCTCATTAAGCTCAATGTTAATGTGTTTTTCACATGCTGTGTGCTGTTCTCACAGAATGTGGAAGTGAAGACATAAAATACACAACAAAAGATCCATTATCAGTACAGTGAGTGAAATCAAAGAGGAGGGAGCCTTGTGACGAAGGAAGGAGGAGTGCAGGATGACTTGTGCCCAGTTTGGCCACACCATGTACTCATCATGCTAGGGTCACGTGCACCATGTAATGAACTCTTAATACACAGCAACATTATCAACAGTCATCAGAGTAGTTTGTTGTCGCTTTCACAAAGACAGCTCACAACAGTGAGTTGTATTTACAAGAGGAAACATGAATGATCTTATACAAAACTGGTCTCTGAGCCTATAAAAGTGGAGGGCTGTGCAAGTACTGTTATTTAAGCTGATTGCCTCTGTAATGTGATGCAAACAGCAACAACACTAACAGCGAAGCACTCTCTCGAGCCAGTCTGCTTGTCTGGCTCACCCTGCCTGTGTTTCTGTTTTTCTTGTGAAGTAGTGGAGTAGTAGAAAGGGTTGAATACTGGAGGAATATGTAAGTAAACTGAGACAATATCAAGATCCCACTCTCTGTTGTAGGTCACTGTTTGGAGACTGCCTTTGTTGCTGTAAATGAGAACAGGGAGACAGTTAGAGATACTCGGGGGTGGCAGAACAGAGTAAGGTGACGTGGATCTTCAAATATGAATCAACTTTTATTTAAAGACAATTTTAGGGAATGTTTGTAATCCCAGCCTGTGATACTGTAATTAACTTGATTGATTGACTTTTTGAGCAATTGTCCAATACAAACAAAAACAACAATAGTATATTTTTTTCAATAAAACAAATGTAATACATTGTTCCACTTGAATTTTGCTCAGTATTGATATTTTAAGAGATCAGAACTGCTCAAGCTTGGCTTATTTGTTAGATAATAATGTATTGTCAGCACTCCTTTTCTCTTCTCATCCAGATTCTGTGTTTGTTTTGGTTCTGCAGGTGCTTGCAGTCAGACCTGTCACTGGCTCTGGAGGACTGCATGGCTGCCCTGGATCTGTTTCTCAGAAACCACTTTGAGGAGGCACAGGCCCGGCTCAGATGCAGGTAGGAGAACAACCTGAACCACATGCTAATACAGTTGCTGTTCTCAGCTCGAGTCGAGCTCTGTCCCACCTGGCTTTGTGCTTTCAAGGACAAATGTAAAGAATTAGAGACAAACAGCTGATGTTATGCATGCAAGCAACTGTATGTGTAGGCATTTTTGCACTCTCAGGTGTTAGAAGGTGAAGATTTTCAACAGGAAACTGCATTCACACGCAATAGGCCTTTTTTTCACAGAAGACATTTTGACATGTCACAGTAGGAAAACACAGCTGTAAATAATAATATTAACAATGGCTGCATTCCATTTAGCTGCTTCAGTTTCAGGGTCTCGGTGTTGTTCATGCGGCTCATTGTCACACTGTCATTATTAATGTTATTAGTAACACCTGTGCCTTTCTTATTATGACAAGTCAAAAGGCCTGTGGATGTAGTGTTTTTGTTTGGTGGTAATTAGTACATGTTAGCATGCTAACACGCTAAACTAAGATGGTGAACATGGTAAACATTATATCTGCTAAACATCAGCATGTTAGCATTTTTATTGTGAGCATGTTAGCATACTGATGTTAGCATTTAGCACCACTGTGCATGCGAAGTGTTGGTGACATGCTTTAATGTCACCAACACTTCTGTTGCTTCTGTTTTGATGATGATTCAGCAAAATTCTTTGACATTACTGAATTACCTTTGTTGATTTATTACAAATGTCCTCAGCCAATACATTCAGTTTCAAATACTGTTTAACATTTTCCAATGAGAGTCTGCCTTCCTAAGCAGCAATTAGATTACAATTTATTTGCTCAATAAAGAGGAAAAAATGAGGAAAACCTTGCTGTACATTTTGAGCGTTACAATGACTGTAAGAGCATTTTGATGCTTTAAATTCCAGTTCTTAAAAGCAATAGACGAGCAATAATTTTCAAGTTTAAAAACCCAGTCCTGGGCATAGTAACAGGTCAGAAACAGAGATACTTGTGTCTACATCAGGGAGGGCTAAAGGAACTTTGGTGTTTGCTGCTGATGCTGGTTAGATGATTTTATGGCTGTAGGTTTTACGTGATTGACATGCTGCTTTGAGTTGCAATCACAAACTCCCTCTCTGGGCCCACACCCTGCTTCTAGTTTTATATTCAAACACTGTCATCAAGTTACTCCATTATTCACTGCTCATTCTCTCCTCTATTATCAGAACCTTTATCACACTCTCGCTATTATCCTCCACTCTCTATTTCTTCTCTGGGGCTGTGCGCCACTCCTTAGCCCCAGTTTCTTCTTCTCAGTGCCGGCTTACGCCAAGACGGAATTACAGCCTCCTGTCATTCTGTACTTTCTCTTTGTAATTTTGTACTACGGGTAGATTGACAACCATTGTGAGTTTGTTGTGTTTGATGATGTTGTTAGGAGACATTTTGGCGTGTTTAGCCCTGTAAGTTTCGAAAAGGTTTTGAGTGATGTAATTTGTTTGAGTTCTTAGCTCAGACTAAATTATGGAGACTTTCATTGCAACATTACACAAATACTCTGTTGCCAAGTGCCTGTCCTGTTGTCATAAACATAAATATGCTTTAGTATTTAAATCTGGATTTGTGGAATATTACAACCTGGAGGAAAATCTGTCTAAATCCACCCCGACGACACCACTAGCTGCTGCCTGAGGTTTGGCAGACTGTAAGCTCAGCGTGTGTTCTCATTTCTATCTCGATATTCTTCCCACAGCTCTGTGTGGGCTAACTCTGCCTCTTCCAGTCGCTAAAGTGCACCTGAACAAACAGTAGTTGCAAATATGTACATGTTTATAGCTGTTGGTTGAGCCCAGATGGTTGGATTTGACACATGCAGTATGAGAAATCAGTCAGAAATCAGTACAGATTGAAATTCAAGATGGGTCTAATCTAATAATCAGGAATTCGGGTCAGGTATTATTGTGGTCTTTACTCACTAAATATCTCTCTTAGGTATGTGGAAGTTTTTTTGTGTGTGAAAGAGTTAAATTAATTACATACTTGCTAAGTTGCTGAGAAATTGCTGTTTCCTTCCCTCCAGCTTCTCCCTAGTTTTATAAGAGAATTCAGTAGACTGTAAAAAGGATGCAGTCACATGAATGCATGCAGCACTTATATCAAATTGAGGCAGGGCTTTATTTTGCTTGATTTCTACAAACCCCAATAACACCAGCAACCTCATCTGAATGTTCCTGTTCCTTTTGTGAGGAATCTTGAGGCATCAGACTTATGTAATATTGTGTAAGGTGTGATGAATCTGCTGCATTGTGAGCGAGATACTCTGAAAGACTTCGGGAACAAGCAGCCCTGAGGATGTTAAACACCATCAGAAGCATTCCTCGTCCTCCTCTGTGTTTGTCTTTCCTCTGCTTTAGTCCATGTGTGCTTTCAAATTCTCTACTTCTTCGATCTGTGACTCCTTTCCCCTTCCTCCAGCTGTGTTCTGACGCAGTCAGGTGGAACAAGGTTGTACTAGAGTCTCTGCAGCACACACACACACACACACACACACACACACACACGCACTGAAACCAAAATATTGGAGAGAGTCTTTTAAAGAGAGCTTTCATTATCTGGATGTATTTTAATCAATCATTTGTTCATTACTTTTACGGCTACATTCCTGTTTATGGTCATTGGCAGCTGGAACCTATCCCATCATGCATTGGGAGGAAGACAGGGTTAGCCATTACAGGGTTAATGCCCTCATACCTATGGGTAGTTTGAAGTCTCAAATCCACCTGGCTGCCATGATTGTGAGTGTGACTGTGGAAGAAAACGGCGACATGTGGCATGGGGGAATCGAACGTCAGTCAGTTTCTCAGTGAGTTAATCACTGAGGTACTGACTGTCGCTATGGGGACGATTATCTTGATGCAATGTGTGAATTAGATATTTTAGAATATTGAGGGATGTTGAATCTTTTGGATCACTTTGGTCTTAAAGGGTTAGTTCAGATTTTTTCACATACGCTGGTTTGAATTACTCATTTGAGCTACAGGGGCACCTGTAGCTCAGTTGGTGTCAGCTATTTATGGCGAGGTTGGTAGTAACATACATGCAGACGTGTCCTTGAGCAAGACACTGATTCACTGAACCACAAATTGCTCCCAATGTATATACCGTACATGTGAAGATGTAAGTCTTTTGGACAAAAGTGTGCGACAGAAGCTGGGGTCTTATGAACTATTCATAACATAAAACTATTGAAACAAACAAAACAGTTGATACAGAGGAGGTCTGTGAAAAGGTTTAAAATGTATTGACGATGTTCTCTTGTGGGATGACTAAAACTGTGAGTGCTGTGTTGTGGTTTAAAATGTTTTTAACAACTGGCCCCATTTGCTGTAGTTAATTTCAGCCTTACAGGTTGCCCCCTTGCTTTAATATTTCTGAGCAGAGGTTGTGTAGTCTGAGCTGGTGTCCATGCATCAGTATCACTACCAGTGGGCGACTCAAAGCACGTTATATAAGCCTTAAAGCGGAGCTTTGAGGCCCAGGCCATATGTTTCTCGTAGTCAAGGAGCCACTGCAGACTCATCTACAACATTGTAGAAACATGCCTGCTAAGTCACCAGTCAAGTGTTCTTGATCAGATTTCAAATCCCAGAGGTATCCTGGTAGCAGGTATTTGCTAGCTCTCTGTTCAAACATGCCACCAGACCAAGTGCAGCCAAAACAGTGCAATCTTATTCTCCGATCTTGCTGTACTGCCCCATTCCTCACAGCTGTAACAGGGATTGGGTGCAGGAGGTGTACTGTAGAAGTATGACGTACATCCACAATACAGCAACTGACGAAGGTGCTTCTTGGCGAGATGTTGTGACGTTGTTCCTGATAAGCTGTGCCTGTGTCCTTCTATGAGTGTTGAAGTTTCATGACTTTTCAGAAAAGATGTCACTATTTTGGTTCATATCTAATTTTGGAACTCGGCTGCAGTTTCTTGGCAACTTTCACACTGAAAATGATGTATTTTGACAGAAATGAACTGTTTTGCATGTAGAGACGCTCTTGCCATTTCTGTACTTTCTAATTGTTACTAACGCGTGCAGAACTGAATACAAGGCGTGCGTGCATACATTCCTTATTGAGAAAGTACAACACAACTCTTCCTTTGCGTCATGGAATGGTGTTGTGAAAATATGTGGGAGACCCGGCTTCATTGCTGTTGGAAGGGTGAAGACCTTCGTATCCCTAAGCCTTGAGATGATACTGATTGAAAAATATCTGAGTGCTGCTGTGAAATATTTTGAATTCTCAGCCACTTTCAGCACAGCTATAAGCAATTCAGTTGACCTCACAGCTCCATCTTAAAAGTTTTCTCAGCTTGAGCTTGGGCTGTTTACATAAGCCTGACGCAATGGAAATGTAAGGCATGCAAATCTCTGCTTCTCAGTCTGTACCGCCTCCTTCTCTGACTCTCTTCTATTACTTGCTGGTTGTTGCTGAGTTGATTATTCTGTTTACCGATTGATCACTGGATTCAAATTAATAATATTAATTCCTTTCGGTGACGAGTTGAAGCTCAGCAAAAGCTCTCTGTCTACTACTAAAACTCTGATTTATTGCTGCAATTTTATGTCCCTGACAGGCTAAAAGTCACACGGATGATACCACTTTCATCTCTGTCTGCTTCTCTGTAATGTATCTATAAGTCTTTTCTTTATCAGAATGACGAGTGGTTGGAGCTCAGAGTAACATCACAGAGGCTGGTCACATGAGTCAGTCTGTGGTGAACAGCAGTGAAATGTCAGTAATGTAGACTGACAGCATTCCTCTCTACACACCTCTGCCTTTATGTTTGTGTGTGTGCATGTGTGTAATACATGCACATACAATACATATGTAAAAACGTTATATATATAGCTATTTAAATCAAATGGGACTCCAGTAGGACGGCATATTAATGGCAAAGCCATTGTGTTTTTGAAGTAATTAGTTCAAATAATTGTTTATAACTAGAACGACAAGAAGTACATCTACTGGAAAAATGTGTGTGACATCAAACACTTTTACACCTCCTTCATCACTGTAAAACCTGCAAGAACTCTTGTTAAACAGGGTGTGACGTGACAACAACCACAGGTATAAATAGACACTAACTGTTTTTTTTCCCTTTTCTGTGTATTGTTGGGGTTTTAGTGTTCCAAGTATTTAATCACATGTCTCTGTCGTTAGCAGGAATTGATTATCTGACTACAGCTTTTCATATTCTGTGCCCGCGTTGTTCCATCTCTCAATTGTACTGCCTGATTAAGTGACTACTGTATGAATCTTCTCATTCAAATAATAGGTTTTTCTTGCCTCTTCATCGCTTCTCTCTCAGCACACCAGAAACAGCACATGATCTATCTGAATCAATATGTTTTTTTATATCTATAACTTCCTCTTTCATTTTCAAGGCCAGTGCAATATAACTGAAAACAAATATTGTGTGTTGTTGTTTTTTTTTTACAGAACCAAAGAAAGCATGTACCACGCTTTGACGTATGCCACCATCCTGGAGATGCAGGCTATGATGACCTTTGAACCCCAACACATCCTGGCTGCAGGAAACACCATGAAGGAGGCCCAGGCTCTCTGTCAGCGGTAAGACTTTCCCCACAACACCATGGTGAAATAGTGCCCCGATGATCAGCTGATAAACTGTAACAGGGCATTTTTTTTAGTTCCTTTCTAGTCAGCTGCAGAAGCAAATTTTGTCTCTTAAAAGCCAGTCGGTCTAGAGACAAGCCAGTTTAGAAACAATACAAAAAGTTAGATTTTAGTGACAAAGTGAAGTTGATAAACACGCACACTGCTGATTTGGACATTTGATACTGAATCTTTTTCTGGTTCCCATTAGCAACATCTTACCAAAACCAGAGAACATGCTGAGATCTTCCAGACTCACTGGCCGAAGGAATGTCACAACTGTCTGTCAATATTTATCCTGGAGCCACTGTGAGAATCCGTCATGACTCAGAGCCGGACAGTACATCTCGTTAGCCCACCCAGATATTACCTACACACACTCTACTTCAGACCAACACAGTGTTGGTCACTGATCTGATCTGAGGTCAGAGCTGCAGTTTTCCGTTTCAATGCTGTGAAGTTAGGTTAGGTATCACATTTAATGCACAGTCAGCACCTTGTGGTAACTTTAGCCTGCAGCAGCTCAGCATCCTGTCATTACTGGAAAGAGGCTGAGTCACTGATTTGCATAGAAACAAGATAAGCAAAGAAATGCGGGACAGTGCAGTGCTGCTGAAAAACAAAGATTTTCAGTAGAACAAATGCACTGATGATGGTTTTTTGTTTGTTTGTTTTGTGCTTTCTCAATCAGGCACCGCAAGAAGTCAAGCTTCTCCAGAAACTTCACAGAGGGTCAGTAAAGTACTGTATTGACATGATGAGTAAGATGTGTCACCGTGATTCATAATTACAGATGTCAGTATTAGGAAGGCAGTTTCAGTTGTGTGTTTCATGTGTGAGTACTTGAATGTTGAATGGTATAGGTGAGCCTGTGTGCCCACTAGTTTGAATCTTTGCTTCTGGTGTGTGTGTGTGTGTGTGTGTGTGCACTCATGTTAAAGTACTGTATATGCATATGCATATGCATATGTATGTGTTTGTGTGTGTGTGTGTGTCTTTGGCCATTACGCTGCAGCTGAGGCTGAGCTCAGGCTGTCTGACTGAAGATAACTGTGACGTAATCATTTTCACCTCAGAGGAACTCCACGCTGAAGTTTGCTACGCCGAGTGTCTCCTGCAGAGGGCAGCACTCACCTTCCTTCAGGTCAGGAGCTTAGGCTTATCCAGATAGCCTGCTACTGAATCTGACACCACTGATACGTTTGTTTAAACTCATTCTCTGTTTCTTTTCCTTCTCTTAACTCTCCTGCTCTCTTGCTCCCTCTCTGTTCAGGATGAAAACATGATCAATTTCATCAAAGGGGGAATCAAAGTGAGGAACAGCTACCAGATATACAAGTGAGAATCTAAAGTCCAGAATATTCTTGTTCTCATCTCGTCATGCTTGTGTTGTTCCCCGTTTCCTATTAGACCTTTAAAAAAAACAACTTTTTCTCTCTTCCCCATTACCTTGTAAAACCCTCTTAACATGTTTCCTTTATCTTTTATCTTTGCAGAGAGCTTCACACAGTCCTCCAGTCCTCTGGATACACTCATGGTGACAACCATGGCCATTTTGAGGGTGGTGTTAAACTGGGAATAGGTGCCTTTAATCTAGTAAGTAGAAGGTTGAATGTCTGCATTTGTTATCATACATGAGTCAAAGAATAAATGTACACATCAAGCCTGAACCAAAGTAAAAAAAGATTGAAACCTACTTGCTTGCCTTACATTTTTTGGGATGCTTAAGATGCTCATAATTAAACAGAAGCACATAAAGAGCAAAAGATGAACATACAGTAAGAGTAGCTGTAATCTAACATGCAAACAAGCAGTGTGTTTTGAGCTTAGTGCTCCTCAGGCAGCAATGATCAGTGTTAGATTATAGCCACTCACTGATTGTTCTTCTGCAATTTTGTGCATGTTTTTATTTATGAACATCTAAAGCATCAACAATACTCTTATTATATTAAAGAAGTAAAGTGAAGTACAGAAATGATCTAAGGCTACTACACATTTACACATCTTTCTGTTATCGTTCGCCTGTTTAACTTATTTGCAGTGGAAACTTTGTTGGTTGGAAAACATCTGTAATTACTGTACAACCGTGGCCCTTGTACAGCTTGTTCATGAAATTCAATATAATTTCCTTGGAAACCACTGGTGTGGTAGTTATAAAGAAATGAACCCTGCTGTAATCCTGCTGCTAGCCTTTCAATTTCACTGCTTGTCTACTTCCTGCAGATGATTTCCATGTTGCCCACGCGGACGCTCAAGCTGCTGGAGTTTGTAGGTTTCTCTGGTAATAAGGTGAGTTCTGCTGGCAAGTGAGAGCAGCTGACAGGACTGAGGGCGTAACGGGTCGAGTTAGAGATGTTTGACATGGGGTGGATTGTTCTGTGCTGTGGGAAGTACTGGGCCTTTACTGTTAACAATGTAAAGTGCATGTAGATAACTCATGAATTGTATCTGTAATTGCTGTTTCACTGGTTCATTGATTCACAGTAAATCTTGCCTGTGATTTGTGGTGAAACTCATATGACTACTACTGAGTTGACAGTTCTGAACCTGACACGTTTAGTGAAAGCATGAGGCAAAACATTTACAACTGTTCAACTTGATGGGTGAATGACTTCAAAATTGCTTTGATCATAATAGCTAATGACTGTACCATTTCTCTCTCACTTCCTATTATTTGTTGTGCTAAAAGAATTGTTTTTATTTTTTGATTTTTGTGTGTGTTCGTGTAGGAGTTTGGTCTTCAGCAGCTTCAGGAGGGCTCTGCAGAAAGCACATTCAGGTCCTTCCTATGTAACATGCTGCTGCTCTGTTATCACACCTTCATGAGCTTCATACTAGGTGAGCAAGGACACACACGCAGCCACAACCAACCACAAAAACAGATGAGGATCTCAGCTGGTTTTCTTCTGTTTGTCTCTTGCAGGCACTGGTGAAGGAGACGTTGAAGATGCAGAGAAACTGCTGCAGCCATATCTCAAAAAATATCCTAAGGTTTGCCAGAATGAAACGTGTTTTTTCAAAAAATCTATTGCATAATTTGAAGTGTTCCAAACATACTGTGGGTTGTGTTTCTTCCAGGGATCCATCTTCTTGTTCTTCGCTGGTCGAATAGAGGTGATCAAAGGCAACTTGAATGATGTGAGTGTCCATCATTTATATACTCCTGAAAACAAAACAAAATTTTTATGTATCATGCATTACACATTTCTTGATGTCTGTGAGTGTCTTATGTATACATGTGTCAGCCCGCATTTGAATTTGAGTGCATGAGTCTTTCAAATGATATGGTCATCTTTTTACTGAGAACTCTGTTCGACAAGTTTTAGTTGAGAGTCTTCCTCCATGTCAGTCTATGCTACACCAAACCCCTCTTTATTATAAGTGACTTGGTGACTACTGATGTACTTTGTTGGTCATGATAATAATATAACATAATTCACAAATGCTTACTGAATGGTATATTTGGATTTATCTTGCAAAGCAAAGCAAATATTGCAGAGTCAACCATACACAGAAACGTGTTTGTGTCCTGCTAATACTGTATGCCTTTAATTATTTCTAAAATATGGCAGTAGCAACACATGTAATGAAGACAAATTTGTCTATACACTTTAAGTTCAGGTCACCTCTTCCAATTTTAACGTCCATCGATTGACTTTGTCCTCATCAATTGTTAAAGTATACAGAAAGGTTAGAGTTGAGCCCTCTATGTCCTCCACACATAATGCTTAACACTAATTTTAATACAAGTCCAGAATCAGAATTAAATTAAAGAAACCACAAAAAAAACCTATGCCTTCATCTTTATCGCACTAAGTCATGTCAAACATCCATTTGCTTGAATCATTGATCCATTCAAACATGATTTGTATTGAGTTGCTCACCACATAGTAACATTCACACTGAATATATTTAAGAAGGTGAGATCCTCAGTGGTTTGTGTGTTTCCAGGCTATCAAGCGTTTTGAGGAGTGCTGTGAGGTTCAGCAGCAGTGGAAGCAGTTTCACCACATGTGTTACTGGGAGCTGATGTGGTGCTTCACATACAAGAGGCACTGGAAGATGGCGTACTTCTACGCTGACCTGCTCAGCAAGGAGAACTCCTGGTCCAAGGTGGGCCATGTAATGTGGGATTTGAATATGTTCTGGCTAATTAATGAATGCAAATTTGTTGAAGTTTGTCAAGTCCAAATAATAAATAAATAAATAAGAGGAAGACCGAAACAGACAAAAGAGTTAGAACATTTCTTAACAAATACAATAATGAGTTTCTTAGAGATTTCAAACCAGCAAATCTATAAGGAATTCCTGATGAAAGCAATTGAATTCAATTTTATTTATATAGCGCCAATTCATAACAGAAGTTATCTCATTGCACTTTTCCTATAGAGCAGGTCTAGACTGTACTCTTCATAATATTATTTACAGAGACCCAACAGAGCAGAGATGCTTAACGACCACAGAACACTTCTGTTTGTTTTAGTGACCATTAGAGTCAGTCAGCCTTTCGTAAAACACCTTATTCTTTGTTTGACAAATGTTTTTGATTTAACACATTTTAAAGTAGTTTTCATAAAAATAAATTATGTTGACCTTTTCTCAGCTCATAGAGAAATGTGTAATACTTCCAACATGAAAATCACCACCACTGTGGGTGTCTTGGTGGTCCAGTGGTGATCTTATACAGAAATTGCTCCCCAGTTCAATTCCAGTGGGGCACTTTTGTTCCAAGTCAGTCCCCCTCTCTCCTTCACCCTGTAAGTTGCAGTGTTTTCACCTGGCAGCCGCAATACACATAGGAAAATCCATTCAATATTTGATGGTGTTACTGAAAAAGAAAATGAATTACATTTTATGCTATTTAGAGAGACAGAAAGCCTAGTCAGCAGCTTGTAGTGGCTGAAAATACATGTCTTGAAACCAAACTAAAGACTAAGAATGAACTTGAGTTCTGTAGCCCTGCTCTGACTCTCAAAACTCCACACAGTCGTAGTTTTTTCTCTCCTCATCTCATTTAAAAATGAAAGATGGGATTGCAGTAGTAACCACTTTTTTCCTTCCCTCAGGCTACCTATGCGTATATGAAAGCGGCCTACCTCAGCATGCTAACTACGGATGATTGCCTAACCTTCGGGGAGACTGCTTTCACTCTGTTCAGGTATGAACTAAGAGCTTAGGCACTACTGAAACTATTAACCCACAGTGAAACAGAGATGATTCACCATTTAATAAATACATATATATATATATCTCATATTTTTTTCTTCTGGGAAGAGACCATCTTTGGCATGGAATATGAACTAAGAGATGTAATTTCTAACAGAGAGATAATATAGCAAGAATTGCACAGAGCTGTACAAGTGTTCTATTGATGGTACACAGCTTCAAAAATGCTCCCTAATTTAACATTCGATTGGACCCTTTTTAAACAGTCTTTGAGATATGTAATTACTCGAAACAATGTGTCACATATTTTCTCTATACTGATACGTATGTGTTTGCTTTATCATAATTCAGGCAGGTCCCAGGGCTGAAGCAGAAAATAGCAGGAAAATCTTTACCAACAGAGAAGTTTGCTATAAGGAAAGCCCGTCGCTACCTCGCAGAAAACCCCATTCCTCTTCCTGCTCCTCCACTGGCAAGTACTGGACAAGGCTATTTGCCATGTTGCACTGCTTTACTTGTAGCATGATTGGATTTTTACACTGTTACTACAGTGTGTTGCATGGGGGTGGGGGGGGGGGTGGGGGTGCTCGTTAGAGGGCAAAGCCTGTATGAAACAGAAAACCTAGTAAACCTAGCTCTATGAGCAAAAGTGGAGCTCTCTAACCTTGTCATTCTGCCACTCTTTGAGTTGCTGACATTGTGGCTGCCAGGTTAAGGTACCATAGGCATTTGTACAACCTACACTTGCAAGGTTTGGTGGATCTGTCTTGATTGGCTGAATCACTTTGGCTTCAGAGCAGTTTGGAGAGCTTTATCTGCACTCATAGAACTAGTGTTACAAGAATAACCTTTGTTTAAGTCAAATACATAAAGAGAGCTGAGGTTTGTCACAGAGAAAATAGCTTTTATGTTCACCTGTATCAATGAAAATTCTCTGATTTTTGGTTTTGTATGATGTATGTGTATTTGTGTGTTGTCTAGGAGATGATGTACATCTGGAACGGCTATACAGTCATTGGCAAACACAAAGACCTGACTGAGGGCATGCTGAAAACACTGCATGAGGCACAGGCTAAACTCGAGAGCAGCCCAAGTATGCACAATGATTTACCAGAGCCAAGAGGATCATTCATGCATTAAAATTCTAATTTTCTTTTCTTTTGTTATTAATATGCTAATGTGGATTGCATTTATTTTAGATGCTATACTGATGCTAAATTCACTGCATCTCAGAGAATTATATAGTCTGTAGATATAATCTACAGTAATTGTCCAGAATTACTGTACCCATTTTGTAATCTGTTTGGTCCTAACTGTCCTTTTGTGTGTTTGTCAGGGACTGAGTTCTCCATAGATGATCAGTGTCTGCTGAGCCTCTTGAAGGGACTGTGCCTCAAACACCTGGGACACCAAGAGGAGGCTGAACACTACTTTACCCTTGTCCTCTGCAAGTAAGCCTCTCTCAGTAATGTGCACAGACATGTACAGTGTACATGCTTAACCAAAACAGAAAAACAGATACGCTCTAGTTTCTTGCAGTGTGTCATCACCAATTAGCCTGATCATATTCGTAGTGCATTCTCTGGTGAATAAAGGTAGTTCTGTTTTGAAAAACAAACAGCACAGTAGTTTAAGGGAATCTTTGTTCATACTGACTTCACCGCCATACATGTTGTAACCATCATGTTTTGACATTGTTTGCAGTGAGTCTCAGATCAAGTATGACCACTACCTGGTTCCTAATGCCCTGCTGGAGCACGGCCTGCTGTGTCTGGAGCAAGGCAGAAAAGATGAAGCTATCAAACTCCTAGAATCAGCAAAGTAAGTCTTTCAACCAGCAAAACATATTCAAATCATCTGTACTCATGAAGAAGATTTTTAAATCAAAGATTCTCCACGTGCTTGCTGCAGTTTAATGAAATGTTTACTATGCCTAATATTTTTTCACATAGTATGTAACTGCAAGTCATCACTTTTGACATTGTTTTTTAAATTAAATATGCCACATCCGTTCATCTTAACGAAGAATTAACAAGGTTTGCTTCAACTTGATTGTAAACCATCTTTGTGATTTATGGCTTTATTACAATGCTCATAGGTGAAATAAGAATTTAGACTGTGATTTACCCCTGATGTCATTATAAGTGACTCTTTTTGCTCTGTTTCAGGCAAAATTACAAAAACTACTCGATGGAATCACGGACACACTTCCGTATTCAGGCTGCTCTGCACAAGGCCAAGGGTGTGGGGGAGAACGGCACCCATGTTCCCTCCAGCCCATAACAGACAGCGGAGGGCACACTAGAGCTGAGACAGCGTTCTGTTTCCACAGTCCCACAATGCAACACTCTGCCCTGCCCAGCCCCGCCCATTCGGGTGGATGATTTGTTTTTTCATCAGGAGGGTAGGGGAAGAGGGATGCTTGTTTTTCTTGTGTGTGCCGCCCTTACGGGCGTCTGCAGCTCTATGTGGCCCTGACTGGGTTAGGCAGGTTTGCTACGCCCTCTTCCAGAGTTATATTGTGATGAACTCCACTTCCTCATGTGATTTGAAATAGAGACAAGTTGAGAAATGTGCCTATATTTATGAAACATTGCTTCTAGCAGGCTTGTTTGTCCAGCACTGTGGCCACCCTTAAGGGGCGCACTAGGGTAGAAAACAAGGTCACATTAATATAGTACTATATACTGCAGATTACCTCCACTGCTACACCAGGATAAAAATGTGCCCAGTTCAGGGTAGAAGGGTTCAATCTGATGGAGCCAGAGTACCAAACAGCCCCTATATAATTACCGACTCTAACTCCACCTGGCCAGCAGCACCATTTGACCTGGTTGCTACAAAGCTCTCCCACTTATTTTAATTTAATGTAAATTAGAGGTTACTGATGAAATGACAAGAGTAGATGGGGGGTGACACATAATTATGTGTTGACATAGTTTGATATCAGGTATATATCTTATCATGCAACTCACCACATAGTCCATGAGGACTATGAGACTGTTTTGTACTGTTTCAGTTGATACATTTTGGTTGACAGGTTTCACCTATGTTCAGATTTCTGATCAGACCCAATATGACCTAATTAGACATAAATCGTTTATATGTTGGATTCACTTTTACACTGCATAAACTATGGTTCATTATGTTTCTGAGAGTGAGTTAACATTTTATTGTTTATTTTATTTTTCTTCCTTTCCTTGAAACCTTTTGAAACATTGAAAGACACAAATGTATTCATGTGTAATACTTTCAGTCTCCTTCTGAAGAAATGATCAAATCTGCAATTCTGTCTTATTTACAGTTACATGAAATGGCTTTTGCACAGAGCTATGTAAATCAGCCAGCCATGCAGACTCTCCAGAGTAAAAAAAATCAGAGTTGCAGTGAGTGTTGTTCTTTACATTTATATACTGTAAATGGCACCTTTTACAAAAATTGTCCCGTTTTAAGAGGACAGATGAATGTGTCTTTTAGAAAGGCAGACTCCCTCCTTTTCTCCTCCTGGTGTGTCGGACAGGCTCCAACAGTACTTGAGCTTGAACAAACAGGCCATTCACTCCGAGCAGTGAAGGACTGCGTGCTTGTCTGCCTGTTGCATCTTCAGTGAGTGATGAAGCTCTAACAGGAACCACCACAGTCTTCCTGCTTTGTGAACATCCTCTGCTGCTCCTATATCAGCCATGCTTGATACTATCTATAGAAGGACTTCAACATCATAACCATGACCCTGTGTCAAATAATAATCTGTATATGAACAAATACGTGTAATGATTGAAATGATAAGACAGAAAGGGGTCACCTCTAATTGTGTTGGTGGTGAGGTTATTTGAAGGGTTGTGTCCCTACAACAAAACCTAGAAACTCAGATGGTGTCTCAAGTGTTGCAATTAGAGCACTGCTGATTTATTTATGATTAGAGTAAGGTTTGGGATTCAAGACGATGACTAGGAGTCAGTTTCAATGTTTTTTAATGGTGGAGGAAATTTACTTTCAATGTTGTCTTAACAGCAGTCGTGAATATTCCAATAACAAATCACATTTTATTTTCCTATAATTAATTAAGCTTATTTATCTTTTTTCCCCTTGGTTTCACAGTTATATCTGAAAGAAACTCTAACTAAATTAAATGGCATTGTGATGTTTACAATCAGTATATTTTACTGGGCACCTAAGCAGAATGACATTCCTGTACATAATGAATGTTTCTATTGTAATTTAAGATGAAATGATAATACGCAACTAAAAAACACATACCATTTTGCGTTGTCTTTTTGTCCTTTGTGCACCCCAAACAGAACCACAAAATACAATGTGTACAGTGTTATTATTTACAAAGCTAGATACAGTAAACTCGTCTCATCTTGTTGATATTCAAGACAATGGCAGCCACGGACAAGAATGCAAGGGGTGTTGGAATAGAACATAGTATCATAATCAATTGAAAATACACAGAGGCTTAAGTTGACCAGTAACACAACCGTGAATTGGTGGGTGATCATGTAATATTTTGAGTCCAGAACTGGTCATAGCAAAACTGTCCGAAATTGTAATAACAAAGACTAATTTCTCGATTTTAGCCCTGTGTTTACGTTTTTAGCGAAGGGTAATGTGATCACGAATCTGATTGGCTGTGGCTAAAGCTTCCTGGCTGTAGGTGAAAGCTCATTGGCCCTTCCTCTGACGGGGCGGTGCTTCGTGTCGCATCATCACCACCTTTTGTCGTTGTTCGGCAATCGGCAGCTGCAAACAGGAAAGTCCCTGACTGCCCAGGGAGGTTTGCGTCAGTCAGGAAAGCTGCGCTTAGGTTTGTCACTTTAAATGAGGGGTATCAATATTTCCTTCGCTTCTCTGTCTCTGCGAATATAAAATTCCGTGAGATTGTTTCAGTCGTGATTTTATAGCCAGCCGAGTAGATGCTCCCCTGCCAGTGCTAGCTGGTGTTAGCAGGCTAGCTCTTTGTGTGGCTAGTTGCTAGCTGAGGGATGTTTTGTTGTTGTTGAACTGAGCAGCCCTCCCGTCGTCTGGGAGAGGAGATTCATCAGCTGTGCATGGAAAAACGCTTTCTCATCCACTGACATTATCTGTGAGAGTGGCCCGTTAAATCCCACTGTTTAACGTTAGTAAAGCGACACCGAGAGAGGGGAGAGTTTGACCGAAGAGGAAGGAGATGGGAAACTGTCTAAAATCTCCGACCTCGGATGATATTTCTTTGCTGCATGAATCTCAGTCGGACCGGGCCAGCTACGGAGACGGTGCTGACCCCGACCAGGAGCCACCGCCCCCCTACCAGGTAACTTTGACCAACTGTCTGGACCAAAACATGACCAGCTAGCCTTTGTGTTTTTGTCATATGGTTAACCAAATTCATTAAATACCTGAAGTTTAGATAATGTCGTGTGATGTGTGGCAGGTCTAGCTAGTTTGCTAATTTTCTGCATTTCAGTCGCCGATAGAAAAGGGAAAGACACCAAGAAACTGGGGTTAAACAAACAATATGTGAGGCTAGATCAGCTGTTTACATATCCAACATCGTCCGTGGCCAGCAACCCAACCCGCTGACCCCGTCCCTTCATGGCTTTGACACTAATCCGCTTTGTTATATGCGAAGGTCTTGTCTCTGTCTACCATTTCTCTGAAGTCATATTGGGATTCATCCTTCACTGATACGAGAGCAGCACTATATCATCACTTGCTATAGTCCTTATTCAAACACACCGAACCATGTAGTTTTGGCTCATATTAAGTGGAGATGAACTAAGACACACAGACATCTTTTTATGGCCTGTAGTTCACGTTAGCAGCATGAAATTCAATGGACATGAAACAAACCCCAGTTCTCCATTAAAGAGGGAGTTTTGTAAAGTTGGAAAAGAGTGACTCTCATCACTTTCTCAGCTGCTTCTTTCATTGATCCCCTCAAGGGCAACAACTTTGTTTGTCTAGTGTCCTTATTTCCTGAATTAGATCATTTACAAACAGACTAGGTCATGTTGTAGCTCTAAATTTTAAAGCATAGGAAACTGAAGGTGAAACATTTAGTCTTAAAAGCTGAAATCACATCAACAGATGTGGAAAATGGGAGAAAAGCAGTTCTGATGATGGGATTGTTCTTAAAACTGTTAGAATAAAATTTTTGAATCATGGCCTTGCATATTTCCAATAATTAGTCTTTAATGTATGTTCATTTTTGTATTTTTTATGGTGCACATGGGCATCACATACTAGATTGCTATGGCAGACTGGTGGAAATCTCACAGGTTAGGCCATCAGGGTCTGTTCTAGCTCCAGTTTGTGTCTCTCATGTATTAGCATACATTCGGGTCACAGAGGTAACCATTCCTCTAACCATCTGGATAAAAAAAAATTCTGTCCGCTGTACGATTAAAAAATATTTTTAACCTGAATGTATGCTAATACATGAGATGCACAAACTTAAAATGTCCAGGAAAAATCACAGAGACAAGACATTTTCAAGCTCTTATTCATAATCTTTGTCATTTATTATCAGTTGAATGTCACTCACTATGTGAACAGGGCTGGGAGTCCTTGTTATGCATCCATGTTCAGGTTGCTGCAAGTATGTCATGTCTGGCATACAACAGTGTGTAATTAGGCCAAAGGTGGTGTAATAAACAACACAAACATTGCTTTATTTGTTAGAGCTCTGACGAAGCTTTCAGTTGTGTTGAGAAAATCTGTGTGCAGTTAAATACCAACAGTTTCACAAGAGGGTTAACTAACTAGTTAAAACCTGCCTATAAAGGGCTCTTTCAGACCTGCCAGCTCTTTTCTCCCTGGTGACCATAGTAATCAGCACCATCACCATCTGAACCCTGCCTGAGAACACAGCACACATTTTTTAGTGCTTGCAGCTTAGCTTAACACAAGTGCTGTGTGTGTTAGAAGAGGGACTAAAGGCTCCACTATGCTCGATTTGAAATTTAATTTGGCGGTTTCTTAAAAGCTATCAAGTACGGGCCTGGGTGCAAATACCAGTGTGCTCTCTGTGATGGAGGTCTGTCCTTCATACCAGAGGGTGAGGTTGGCTAGTCATGGTGAAAAACATGACAGAAATCCCAACCGTGAAATTCATAACAAAGACAGCATGAGCTCTGGCTGGGCTTAAGTTACAGAAAATGAATACAGAAGAAAGACAATGATTTAGAACAACGCAGGAATTGTTTTTACAGCCAAAAAACAGTATTTTTGTCTAGTTATTTAGTGACAAATAAGAATGAAAGGGAATTTTTCATTAAAAATCTCCCATCCATTCATTGTGTGTGAAAAGCATCCATCACATTGGAAATACAGTAAAGTCACAGAATAATTAACCTGATATTGTTTACTTAATTAAATAAGATTTGTATTTCAAGTGCTGAATTCTGGGGTCTTCTGTATTTTATATATTGGCCATGATTCAGACTCAAACATATGATAATAGCTGGTTTCTGTGTTTGGGATAAAAACCCTAAAAACTGAGGTATTAAAGTACAGAAGTAAAACTGCTGTTCAGTAATAGTAGCCTATAGTCGTATTAAGTTCAAGTTAATTTTGATGTCACGCATTTTAAAAATGTAAAACTAATGTAAATGTAAAACATGCAGAACAGTTTAACTACGTGGCACTCTTCAGACGCTCACCCTGAGGGTTATCTGCTGCTGCTTGAGTTTGTCTGTCACGTTGACACTGATCAGACCTGGGAATCCACAGTCAGTGGTAAATCAGAGGAGGCTGAATTCCAGCATCTGGAGATGAGTCTGTCCACTACCCAGCCAGATGCTGCATTTGGTGCTGTTGAATAATTTCCTGGCTGAAAAGAGGCAGTCCACAGACTGGGATCTTCAAAGCTCAAGGCCAACTTAAGTCATAGGTTGAACAAAGAAAGGGTTGCATGTGGACACTATTCACTGAAACTCAGACTTTTTACAATCTGAATGTTGACCTTCCTATAAGTAAGACACTCTTTGTCTTAGTTGTTTCTGATTTACCCATATACCTTTTTTTTACTAATATTAATTTCTCTCATGTTGACACTTTGGCAAAACTTTGCAGATATGTCCATATTTAGAAAACCTTTGTACCATACATGAGGGTCAATAGGGATAGGAAGATACTTTTTCTACTATCGCATGTACGTGGCTATAGGCACAAGGGGACACACTTTTTATTATTTGCCACTCATTCTACAGAGACAATGGCATGATAATGTAACACAGGTCTTGCAGTAAAAAGAGATGTTTGTAATGTGTTTTTTAAAAATAATTCTTGATATTGTATGTATAGAAATCTACCATGTAGATGCAAAACCATGTATGTTTAATATAAATGTGACATGTAGCAGCTATTGTTTGTTTTTTAGTTTTTTATTATCGTTAATATGTTGGCCACTGTCTGAAGCTAGCCTGGCAAACAGATGATATAGCATGTGTTGTCCAGCAGTAACTCTGCTGTAGGTGTTGCAATATGCCTTAAAAACTCATAATCATAGTTTAATGTGTAGAGTACATGTCTAAAATTCCCTTTCTTAATATGACATAAACTAGAATACTCTTTACGTCTAAAATGTAATCACTACGTACAACAACCTTGATTGAGATTGAGTTTGAGAGTTTGATTTGGCATTGTCTTAATTAGCTTAATATCAGAACATTGCCATCCATATAGACATGGTCTGCATAGACATAGGATGAGTGGAAGGATGGATGGATGGATGGATGGATGGATGGATGGATGGGTGGATGGATGTTGAAAGCTAAGTGGATGAGATCAACCCTTTGAGCCAAACACTTAGGCTAGTGGACCATTTAATGTCAAAATGATTTTAAAGTGAGCGAGTGTGTATGTGTGAGTTGTGTTCATGTTTGTTTCATATCAATTGTGAAGGCTAAAAAGCAGAGGGAGGTGCAGTTCAATTTGTGCTCCGAATATTGTGAAGTCTGTAGTTGTGTGTGTGTGTGTGTGTGTGTGTGTGTGTGTGTGTTGCATAAAACACGCTGTATGTCGAATGTGGTCTTTTGGAAAGCAGCTGGTGAGATGAGTGCTGACTCATCGCTGTGGAACAGGGCTACGAGAGATAAGGCACCCCAGTCTGTCTGTGTGTGTGTGTGTGTGTGTGTGTGTGTGTGTGTGTGTGTGTGCGCGCGCATTTTCCCCCCTGGTATAACTTGTAAATGCCCCTGTCTCCCTCGTAAGCCTCAGAGATGGGAGCAGTGACAGGAGTTTTTATTGATCGCATTCAGTTTGGCACAAAGGCCTTTATGCTGCTGTCAGCTAGCTTTATGGCCAAACCTTATTGGCTGGAACTCCTTGCAGACTGAAAAAGATTCACTGTGTTTGCATGTAGCTGAACTTGGTCTTTCTTAATAATACACTTCAGTTTTTCCAGCCTTTTTCACGTTTCTCTCACACGTCAAATAAGTGCCCGCTGCTCTGGTCAAAGACAAGGCCAGATCTTCTTTCAGATGGTTTAGTAGAGCAGGGGGTACACACCACTGACTATAGTAAATATACACACAATTGAGGAGCACAGAGTCTGTCAACCCAGCACATTGCTGTCAAGATGAGAGGGCAGCAGTTTGGTTTGAGCTCAGCTAGCTTGGTCAGAAGAAATGGGGAGGGAAAAAGTTTACTTTAGAGGTGTTTTCTAATTCGCTGTCAAACCTGGAGTGGAGACGAGGGAGAGCATAGGAGATGGGAGGAACCACCTGAGACTGCTTGAAAAGGAGGCTTTGGCATGAATTAAAAAGTTCAGCTACTGTTAAATCCGTCTTCTGGCTATGAAGGAAGCGATAAGGAATTCATATGTGATGTATATATTAGTCATTTGCTATTTGCTAGCCATGGTAACACGTATGAGCATCAGTGCATAGCATGTAAAGTAATATTACTCTCATGGCTCACCAAGCTGCTGTGAAAACGGAATCGCGGGTGAAATCCAAAACGTGAGGGTTTTTTTGGGCGACATACTACTGATGAGGAAAGTAAACATATACAGGGAGAGAGAAACGGAAAGAGGTGGGGCACGGCAAGCCGGTGTGTGTGGGGAAAGAGAACCGAAGGGATAAGCAAGGTGAGCAGATTAAAGTAGTTTGTGAGTAAACACTACAATAAAGTAGAGGATTAAGTAGAATTAAAATGGTGAAATAATTTACTAGAAATAGGGTAATGTATTCTTTCAAATATATATATATATATATATATATATATATATATATATATATATAAAATATTTTCAATACACAATTTTTTTTTTCAGGATTTTTGTCATATCGTCAAGAATATTGTTAGCACAGAAATATCGTGATATTATCGTCCACCACTACCTGTCAGTCTGTATATAGTCATTTTAAGCATATCTGTGAGTGTAGATTGGGATAAGAAATGTTACTTTTCAACAACATCCACAAAAGAAAAGCCTGGTAGATTGCCAATAAGGCGTCTTAATAATATTTTAAAAGTGTGAAGAAAATATCTTGTCCTAACCTACACTTGTAGAAGTAAAACTTTTGCTGCTGTGGTCTACAGGTTCTTCTCACTTCACCACAGGTATGACACTTAGATATTGGTTATTAGCCTTGTAAGGTGGCAATACACTCTGTCAGAGAGCACCTTTTGACAGATTACCAAGCGGCTTGTCCTAATATGGTAACAGAAACATTTGGGAGGTGGAGGAGGCGGTGCTGACAAACGAGCCATTGTACTGCAGGTCAGTGACATAGTCTGTGGGCTTTGGCTGACACACAGCCAGATAGAGGTTGCTGTTCCTGAGCACTCACCACAAGGACCAGGACTGAAATAACTCTTTTGTCTCTCCACGACTCCTTCTCACAGAGACAGTTCGCAGCCCTGGCTTGATCACAGGGGCCAGGGTGGTTTTGGTCATTATATTACAATGGCATAACTGAGTGAAAGGCTGTTAAGGGCCTATATAATGTGGTACAGTCATAACTCCCCTTGTTTTCTTTGGCTGATGCTGCTCTGGCATGATTAGTTTATGGCTGCTAGTAAAATTGTAAAATATAAGAAAATATATTATTACTTTGCAAATGCACTTTTCCCTTTTCCACCAAGATATGTTCATTGTGTGCATCATCTGCAGTTTTTGTGTGGCTACAGTAAAGGCTTTGTGTGAGCTTTGTCATGTGTGATGTCTAAATACTAGGGTGAATACTCTTAGCCTAAATCAACGCCCCAACTTCCTGCTTCACCAGGCTGATGAAGTAATGCGATACACACATACGCCGTCAGCCTGTCCTGTTATCACATCTACAAACACATCCTGTGATGCTAATGTCCATCCTTCTCCCATTGTTGTCATTGTTGCATGTGCATGTTTGTGTGATCAACTGAGTGCATGCTTGCCTGTATTGTGTGCATGTGTCTGCAGGTCATTTTCAAATATTTTGTTACTCTGCAGTCCCTAGACAGAAGGTTAAGATTTCAGAGCCTGTGAACGCTTCATGTTTCTGGTGTTTCTTCCCCTTAAGTGCGTATTGACACTGCTTAGGTTTCACAAAAGATACAGCCATGTTTGGCAGGTAGATATTTCCTGTACTGGATATGATTGAGGTTTGGAAGATTTTCAAACAAAATGGACTATACAGAAAACCCCCATTAAAGACATTACAAATGCATTTATTTTGTATTTGTAATGTCTTCTCACTAAGCATGTGTTCAAAACAGCAATTTTGCCCAGTCATCATGCTGCCTGTCTGCAACCTCTATCCCACATACACTAGCCCTGAAATGCTCTGGCTGCTCTGGTATGTTGGCATCATGTCTGCACAGCTGTGGTTTGAAATTGTTTTCTTATTGTAGCAGTCTGCTAGCTCAGGACCAATTTTGTGCATGTTACATCATAGCTTGGGTGGGAACAAAGCAGTAATATTTCCAGAATACACAAGTGTGCAACAGGAAGCACAGGAGTAAAACAGTTAGTATAAAGCACTGTATTTCCCCTGTGAAGGCATTCCTGTGAGTCTTGTAGTGATATTCCATACAAACTTTATCCTTTTTAGCATCAAATGCTAACCTCCTCATTGACTGTGGTTAGCTTGAATTGTGGTCAGTGTTAAATGAGTTTTGCTGTAGGAGTGGTATGACTGGTATTTTTTTCCCTGTTGTGAAACCCGCTACCTGTGGAGTACACTGCAATGGGCATTTCAAGAATGATGAAGAGACTCCGAAGTCTGTAGAATGGTTGGTCATTTAACTGTAAAACAAGATTAAAAATCCATTAATTAGGCATCCTGTGAGAATATTCAGAACTCTTCTGCTCTTATGTCATTTTCCAACACGTTACTGTTCTCCAGTGAATAGACAAACTTGCCAAATCTGTCTGGAGCAGTCATTTAGTATGGTGACATTGTTAATTATATCAATATAGGAGATTTGTGTGTGAATGCCAAACACCAGCACCTTGCCAAGATAATTGAATCGGTGATGTTGCAAATGAAAGGGACTGCTAACCCATTTTCACATCCTTTACATGGCCACACACACGTAAACGTAAATACACACATACGACAGTAGGGGAAATCTGGGCTGCAGGGGTTTTGTTCAAACTATCCCTTATCGTGTGTGTTTGTGTTCTCTTGCAGCGAAAGCTGTTGCCTGTTATTGGACTTATGGGCTGAGAGTGCCTCTATCTGTCATTTTCCCACTCTTGTTTTTTCTGAATTTCTTTCATTTAGTGATGATGATGAAAGACCTCCCCTCTCTATTTATCTTTGTTTCACTTTAACTCTTTGCATCTGCTGTCATTCCTTGTTGTCTACAATCTTCACCTTCCTTCACACTCACTGTTAGCAGTCAACAATTACAATGCTGACGACTGCACAGTTAACCACCCTAACACACACCCACACACACACGGTACAGCTGCCGCCCCCCTTTGAGGCCCTGTCTGTAGCTTTTATTCCTGCTGCCTGGCTGCCATCTCTTTTTAATATGGGCAAAAGGAGTGGCTATCAGGAGCAGCAGACAGCCTCAACTACTAAAGTTATGCTGACTCATGGCTTAAAATGCTGCGGTGCAGAGAGGCTGACTGCTGGCTAGCTTGGTCACCTTTGTTCTGCATGTTTTGGATGAAAACTTTTTAACTTAAAAAAAGATAGCTTTTTGAGTCTGTTTTTTTTTTTTTAAAGATCATTATTGTATCTATGATCTCACAATGAGGGCACTTTTACCTCAAACACTGCTCTGCATACTCTGGTATTGACAAATATTGATTGGGTTTTTCAGGTCACATCTGTTTGCTTGGTTATGCTAGTGTCTCTTATTTCATAATTTAGGGAGAAAATATCATTATATTCATATTCACATTACTTTATCAGTTGACCTCAGCTAGCCTCAGAAAGGAGACATAAGATGCTCCGTCAGGTTTCAGAATTGAAGCTTTAATTTAATAGCCTACATATCTTCATATGCTTCACTTAGGCAGCCCTGTGTTAAAACAGTGCAGGGTGGCTGCATTGGTGGGGGCCTGTTGTTGAAGGTACCATTGAGACCATAAAATACGATCCAGGAAGTCCAGTTTGCGCCAGTTTAATGTGTTTAAAGGCTTATCAGACACCCAAACACTGCACAACAGTTTGTAATACACAAGATTTTACAACTCTGGAAAATGATCACGGCGGCAACTATTTTATTATTGTTGCGACGATAGAAAGGTAAACAATAGAAACACTCCATCCTCGCTACTAAGTAATCCACCAGGAATGTGCACTTGCATGTTTTTGATTGGCTACCACAGCACCTTGCCAGATGAAGGCACTTTGTGTTGCAGCTAAATTTTTGCCGGACGATCCTGTCCCAGACTGTCTCCATTCAAATGAATAAGAAGTAGCAGAGGCAGATATCCTGACTGTTAGTCCCTAGTACGGGTCAAGCTCCAAAAACACTGGATCCTACATTTTGCAACTTTATCTCAATAGCATCTTTTGTTATCTTTCATGCCCACATCTTTCAAACGCCAGTTTTCTGTTAAGAATTCAAATCTGAGATGACCCTTTGGAAAGCTCCCTCGAGAGCCACAGAATAAAGTAAAGAGTAAACTGACTGCGAAGTGTAAAATCAGTGGCGCATCCCATTAAAGAAAAAAAATCTTGTAGACTAAAATTGCTGCTTATTTTAACATTGTCAAGTTATGATCAGTGATAAAGGTAATTATTGCTTAAATCAAGAGTGGCATTATTCAGTAGTCAGTAAATGGCTATAGCTTTAGTGGGATGCTCCTACCAAGATGTAGCTGTATGTAAGCATAGTAGGACAGAGTCATCTGAGTTACTTATCTTTTATACATTTAAAAAATATTTTTACCATAAAATCCTTTTTGTTTTGTCACTGTCACGTCAGCTGTAGTGATGTTTGTATGCTCACATGACACAGCCAATCACAACCAGTCAACAGAAATATGTTGTTTTTAGTTACAAATAAATATAAGGCAGATATTTGCCTTCTATATTTACACCAGCTCTTAAATCAAAGTCTTCAAAGTATTCATAATGTATGTCAAGTTAAGCATGAACATGTAACCCTTCCTCAACCCTTCCTTGTCGCTTGTAACTTACAAACCCTGTCTACTACCATTCAGCCAAAAAGCAGGCAGATCAGAAAGGGGGTGGGTAGTAAACACAATGTTGTGTGGTAAATGTTTAGTAGAGGGTGCAGATAGGTTTCTTTCCTGCTAAGGCCTGTCTGATCTCCAGCTGCATTCATTTAAGTGTATGGTGCTTAGTGTCAATTGGTTATCTCGGGAGTGTGGATATACAGTTTGTTAATGAAGGAGCTCTCTAAATGGCATTAGAGTGGACTTAGCCCAATCCATGACCTGGCTGTTGGATCCTTTCAGTTGCCTGATATAAAGGTTTGGCATGCTGTAGGAGGAGGAGAAGAAGAAGGGAGTCAGTGGGCTGAAATGTGGTCTCAGGAAGGGAGAGAAGGAACTAGTACCCATACCACAAGAAACTATAGTGAGTGTATAAGAATGCACAAGGATAGTGGGAGGAAGGGAGGGAAGAAAGGCGCACAGTTGTAGACCGCAAGTTGAGTTGAGTGAATAGAAAGTTGTGTTTAGAGAGGAGGAAGACACTTAGAGACGTAGGCAGTACACAAGATAGAGAAACTGTAGAGAAAATGTATGTGTACCTATTTTCCCCTGAATTTATGTAAAATGTTTGCTACTGTTTATGTGGATATAAAGGGGGGTCACACAAGATAGAACAGATAAGACTGTGTAGATTGATCTGTCTTACCATTTCGTGAAAAGCTTTTTTTTTTCTCTGATCATGTACGGCATTCTGTTTTTACAGGAAATGAAAGCACGCTAGCTCTGCTTTGATGTTCCTGCCGTTTTGATTTTTAAAAACTGAAAGGATTTAACAATAAATTTGTCGTTGGGGAAACAACTTTTTATTTAGGGCTGCATCTAACAATTATTTTCACCATCTATTCTGCAGATAATTTTCTCAATTACTGGTTTTCTCTATGAAATGTCAGAAAGTAGTTTAAAATGTCCATCACAATTTCCCAGAGCTGAGAATGGCATTTTCAGACGTCTTGTTTTGTCTGTCAAATGGTCCAGAACCCGAAGATATTCAGTTAACTGTCATATAAATCAGCAAATCCTCACATTTCAGCTGCTGGAACTAACAAATGTTTGCTATTTTTGCTTGAACAATGTAGTGACAATTAAAATAATTGCTGATTAATTTTCTGTCTAAATGTTTTAGCTCAATGTTTATTATTTCATTTTTTTGTGTTACAAGTATGATGTGTTTGTTATATGCCATTATTTCAGTTTTGTGCGATTGTTTAAGAATCTTAATTTTAATACTTAAGCTGGACTTGATATTGGCAGCAAAGTTTCAGGCAGATACTCACATGGCCAATTAGTCATCCTGTTCATCCTGTTCGGGATAATACAATCGAACAATATATACTTACAGCGTAATATACAGTATAGGTTTGTTGTGTGGTAATATTATGACTTTTTTTGTTTGTTGGACTTATTACGATCTGATACAGAAACCCCCTTAGTCACTTTGATTTGATGTTACTTTCATTGCACTTTAAACTTCTACTCATGTGGTTTTGTGAGCCAATATGTAAAACATTGCTGACAGACATAATGAAAGACTCTCGACTCACTTTTCACATTCAGGCAGATTCTTGTTGACCAAAGTGTAGAGGGACAGGGAGGGTTTGAAGTTTGGTGCAGGCCAGCGTCAACTTTCCACACATTTAGAAGTGGAATTTAGGCTGGATCTTTTTATAGAAGAATTGTTTTGAGGAGAAAGGAAAGCTGAAAGATTAGCGAGATGTCCCTGCTATGAGCGGTCTATAGTGGCTTCACAGTTATGTTAATGGTTGACTCCCAAGAGAGACGTTCAGAGAGAGCTTTACCAGAGCTTATTTTTCGTTACACTTTTAACTGTAGACTTCTGTCCTGTGGTGATTAAATCAAAGTCAAGTGAAATTGTTTTATTAATCCTGTTTCAGAAATCAGGTCTGTGTGACACCAACACTGAAACTACACAGCTCTCTGCTGCAGCAGCTGTCTGGACAAGGCCAGGGGAAACACTACCACCTACTGCCTGCGATCATAATCCTACAGCATGGCTAGAAATATTGTTGGCTTGAAATGAATCATTGATTACATCAGTGATTGTCAATAGTTAGTGTGAGCATTTCAGTTCTGTAGGCCTTCTTTATGAGAGGGATAATTACATATTAAAACAAAGAATGTGTTGGATTCTGAAACTTTTACAGTCAACTCAATACTTTCATTGTGTAGTGAGCCAAAGTGAAATCCACCCTTCAGGGTGAGGGATTTACATACTAATGCTTACCAGTATTATATTAGCAGGTGGTACCATTATTCTGGCTCTCAGCGTTAAAACAAACGCCTATGTCTCAGTTCATAGAACGTGTTTGTGCCATAATGAAAAAGAAAGTTTCATAAGCTTGTGGTTCATCTGCTAGACCCTGCTTGACTTCCACCGAAAGTGATATCAAGAACATCTTCTGCTTTTGTTAGAATAACTTCTCACAATGGTAGAATTAAGGGTGGAGAAAACAGTCTTATGAAACAAGAATATTAGTCTGCAGGGTCCTCTCAGCATATATCCTGCCACAAACCAGACCTCCAACCACCTCTGAAAACCAACTCTTTTTTTCTGTGTATTTCTCTGTAAATCCGACCCCTGTGATTACTTTTTTTTAATGGTCTCCCCACTTTTTTTTTTTTTTTTTTTTTTTGCAGGAGCAGATACATGTGCCTGTCTACCACCCAACACCCAGCCAAGCCCGACTGGCCACTCAGCTGACAGAGGAGGAGCAGGTTCGCATCGCCCAGCGGATCGGACTCATCCAGCACCTCCCGAAGGGCGTTTACGACCCAGGGCGGGATGGCTCTGAGAAGAAGATCAGAGAGTGAGTAAAAACCCTGGGTGGTCAGACTCAGCAGCGGAAGTTACCCTTTTTTTAGAGCAGCAGGCTAACACAGTGAGGACAGACACGGCTTCACCGCAGTAATCTGTGTTTAGGTAGGGTTTTTGTAGGTCTTTAAAGATGCTTTAAAGAGAATTATCTAAATTCACAGTCTGAAAACAGGATTAAAATGTAATCATTGACATAGTATCTGAAATTATTTCTTTTTTTAGTAGTCAGAAAATGTAACCACACAACCACCTGTGAATTTTAACAAATTAAACTCTACACACAACTTGCTGTTGTCACATATGAATAAATTCGATTGATGTCGTGTGAGAACTTACTTGGTCATTATTAGTGTGCATGCACTGCTGTAATACAGAGATGGGTGGTTATACATACTTAATATTTTTATGAGATTATTATCCCATATTCTGGCGTGTTAAAGTAATGTAAAAGTAGTGCATGTACGCATTATATAATCTATAACATGTTGCATAGTATAATACATTTACAACATGTTAAAAGTTTGTTTGCAAATGGTAAAGGTTAAAACCAGTGGAGTTATACCTTTTCCTATCATTAAATGCCTATGAAGAGTTTAAACTCACTTATGTACTGTATTTGGATTTTTCACTGTCCTTCTTCACATTTTAAATTGATTCATGGACTGCAAGTAATTTAAGTAAATGCAGTGTCAAGTAAAATTACAAAATAATGTTTGTACTTTTTATTTAACTGCCAGTATTTTCTGCATTTTTGCGCTGTCCATATCCAATCCCTAACAAAGTAAAATATTGAGTTGATTGGAAATAGTGAGTGTCTGTCTGTGTTCACCTACACAGGTGCGTCATCTGTATGATGGACTTTGTGTATGGGGACCCCATCCGGTTCCTGCCCTGCATGCACATCTACCACATGGACTGTATAGACGACTGGCTGATGAGATCCTTCACCTGCCCCTCCTGCATGGAGCCTGTGGACGCCGCTCTGCTTTCCTCCTACGAGACCAACTGACACACACACACACACACACACACACACACACACACACACACACACACACACACACGACCACAGACACCTGTGGACCAGACTGGACAAACACACACACACACACATACAATATGCACACAAATGGGAATACATACAACTTCCATCTTGCTAACCTGCATCCTGGATTAGTAAAGTGGTGATTTAATGCAGTGATGATGTAAAAGATTTAAGATGAACTCTGTGTGTGTGTGTGTGTGTGTGTGTGTGTGTGTGTGTGTGTGTGTGTGTGTGTGTGTGTGTGTGTTGTGTGAAGATGCATGTGTGTATGTGTGTGCCGCACAAGTTCCTCAGTTGACCTGCTGGACAGGATTGGAGGAATGAACAGTGTTGCTGTTAAGGACGAGCAGGAAGGAGCTGGATTGAAGAAAGGAGTAAAAGACAGGCGCTAACAATGGGGGATGTGAGGATACAAGTGTAAAGGGAAGTCAAGAGGAATGGATGATTGTTAACTGGTATGATTAAGAAACCTTGATGATTAAGATCCGCTTTTATATACGTGAATACACACAAGCGTGCCCAGTCACGCACTTACTTCATTTACTCCCTATCATTGAAATGAACTGCAACAGAATGCAGGAGGAGGACAGAAGGACGTCTGACCACCATCATCAGGCTGCAGATTGTGTTTGTGTTTGTCTGCTAAAGCCTGATTACTATAATATCATACTGCGAGACAAAGGGAAAGAAACGCCCTTCAGGACATCTGCCAGATGCTTTGATGCGTCTCCCACACAGAGTCGTATTGCAGAGTCATATCTGCTACAGATGCAGATATGTGATTTAAAGACTGCTAGAGATGGACATCGGACTTAATACTACGAACATCAGATGTATTCTGCAGACATACCACAGGCCTCCACTTGTCCACAGCACACAGCCCTTGAGTTGTCTGTATAGATCTTTTATGAGAAAAATAAGATCGGTTGGTGGATTGATTAACTGTCCTGTGGTTTTGTGAAATCTGTTGTGTTTGATTTGTCAGTCAGCATAAGGGCTTTGTTGAACCAGTGTTTACCAACAACACAGATATGGCAAATGAAAATACAGTATGTGCTTTAGTCACTAATGTGATGGATAGCTGGTAGACTGTTGCTGTCAAGCTGTTGACTCTGCATGACTTTCTCAGTCACAGTGAGATCTCAGATTATTGGCCAAAGCACAAGCAGCACCAGTTAACAAACCATTAAGACGGTGTAGTCATTCGTCCAGGAGTGTTCTATCGCAGAAAAGGTTTCAGTCGTAGTCATCAAAACAGTCGAAACAAAACAGCGTCCAGATGACTACGACTGAAACCTTTTCTACGATTAACAAACCATTGATACAAATCAGAGATATTTGCACTTAATCAGACTTGTGACAATAGTTGACCATATGCATTCAGTGATAATGTCAAAGTGAAGTACGTTATTGACTTTTCCTACATTCTCATTACCATTGCAATGATTTGCAATGAAAGCCACTGTCTCTGTGGCCCAGGAGTGGAAACATAATTTATTACCGGTGACAATAACCAAACTACTGAATTAATCCCAAATTTGGTGCCCGTTAGTGTCCAAATCATGTAATTCTAAGGACAAGTCAAGGACAGAATAAAAAACATACACAAGGTTGGGCTCATTTAATGTCTTTACATACTGTATGTAAGGTATCACTTCATTCAGCATCCTATTTTGTGGATAACATGCTCATAAAACCAGTACTAAAGCAAACACTCACAAGGGAAACAGTTAACGCTGGCAGGTGCCGCCATCAGGATCCTGGTGAATATGACTGAGGACGCTTATTAACCTGATGTGGTCAGAATCCGCCATTATACAATGCTGACTGTGTTCTCAGTTAGGAAAGGAGGAGGAAGGAAGTTTAGGAAGTTTCTTCACATCAAGTTCAGGCCTCAATCTAAATGATCTCGCCACATTTTAAAATGTCTACCACCCAAGTCTCCCAGTTTACTGTTAAAGCACAAAGAAATACAATTGTTCAGTTATATTTTCCTTCTCCCTGCTAACTTTGGCCTGTAGGTGAGTCGGTAAGGCTTTGAATTATGCAGGAGATGGTAAATCATTTGAGCTCCCCCTGCATAGCGGGCATGATACAGATCCAATACAGTTTGAAAACTTGCCTTTAGTGATCTGTGTTTGTGTGTTTGTAACCGCGTGTGTGTGTGTGTGTGTGTGTGTTTGTACTAGCCTTTATGGCCTGTGTGTATGTTGGAGAAAGATTGGGGGGGGGTGTTGGCAGTCAGCACCTTAGTTTTTGCACAGTACTTTAATCTACGTAACTCTATGTTGTACATTGTCCTCCATCAGTAAGGTGGAGCCTCATGGCCTTAGGTTACACGTGACTGAGGGTTGGTATCAGCTGCTAAAATGTGGAGCAGAGTCCAGTTAACTTCAAGAAACAAAAAGTGGGGGGGTTATGATGCACAGACAGTTTAGACTGTAAATGCTGCTGCTGAGCTGTCATTGTACATGTCATGTAAAGGGTTCAAATGGGGTGTCAAGAAAATTGTCCACCTACATTGTCACAAAACTAATAAATACATTGTCAGTGTATTGTGATGTTTGGATTGGATTCCTGTCACATCAACTGGCTCTCTTCCCAAGGTTTCCTGGAACATTACACAGCTAGTTTCCACTGCTTTCATCTGAGCTCTGCAACAGTCCTGCAGTACAGCAGATGACAGTTTAAGAGACAAAGACATTTTTTGCAGAGTTTTGATCTCAGTCTGGACCTAATCAAGGCTGGGTGGGACTGGCAGTGTATGGGAATGTGATGACAAAGTTAAACCATGCTGTTGTGTATGTGTTTGTATCTGCCATCGTGCCTCAGAAAATATTCTAAGATCAGTTTCACTAGAAATACAATCCACACACATAACCTGATTCATGCGAAGACTGACTCAGTGTGGCACTTTGTGGAGCTGCTTCCTTGACACTGTGGAAGGCTAATTTATGAGATGTTTGAGCACTTGTAACTGAATACATTTCCCATAATGTGCTAACAGTTCTGAGTGAAAATTTGCTCACATCCCTGTACAATGACTCATGGGTGTCAACACTGATGGTCTGACATTCTAACAATGAAACAGCTGCACAAAACCTTGCTTAATCACAGGGCAGATAGAGCTTTGGCTCTGACTTTGAATCTCGGGACAGACTTATTTATTTTAAATATTCGAACTCACAGGAATGATATAACGTGAGTGCAGTTTTAGGGTGAATTTTCTGATTTAAATATAGGATTGAACATCAAGGTTTGCTCATATGTGAAGGGGGTATGTATGTTGTATGTTTGTGTATGTTCTTAGACCTTTCCTTGTTTGTAAGCATAAATATGCATATGTTATGTAGCCTACTTCAGGCAAATAATAAATAGACATTGCAACAGAACTGCCAGTGGGTGTGATTTATTTCCTCTGTGGCTCTGTGGACACTAGAAAGGGAAGAATGTAGTTAATTTTTTTTTTTTTTTTTTTGGTTCCACAAATAGACATGACCCTTTCAGACACAACACCATGTGCGCAGCGCACTCTGCGCGCAAACTTCAGTCTAGTTGAACTTAGGAAAGCCGTCGTTGCGCGGCGCAAGCCATTGGAAATGGGTTTCAGAGCGCAGTGGTGCAGTTGTCGCGTTGTGTCTGAAAGGGCCTTTACAACTGACACAAGTTGTTCTGGACTCTGTAAATACCAAATAAATATGTTATGTATCTATGACTACATGGGAAAAAACTCTCACAATGCAAATGAAACTCTTGTAGAGATTCATGTACATTATTGGACATTGTAATACATTTTGTTTTAAGCAGCGTTTGGTTAATGTTCGTTATCCATATCACAAAAGCTTCAAGGCGATGTGTCTAATTTGTAGTTTCTTCAAGAAGTTACTTCATTCTACTCATTCCTCTCCTGATCACTTTACTATTGTTTACAAAATGCAGATACTTTGGCAACGCATGCAAAATTACCTGCCTCACTTCTCCCCTTTTGATTCTTTGATCATATTTAGGCTACATGACTTTACTATATCAGGCCATGTTTCTTAGGAAAATAATCTTTGGTAAATCTTTAGATTACGGCCTGCAATGTAAAGCGTATTTCTTCTCAGTTTACCGCGTAATTGTTTGTAGCCTACGAACGGTGTAGCAGTACAAAAGCATATCGACACGATCGACATAGGCCCACGACTAGGTACAAGGGAACTCGATTTGAAGTTATGGAATAATGAAGTCTGGGAACTTTAAAAATAATTTATACTGTAGATGTTTTTTATCTAACGGGTACCTATAATAAAATTAGGGAGTATGACACTGAGCAGCAAAACGGACGTTTGGAGGAAGATGGAATAGGCTGTTTCAAAATGAGGTACGATAACTGCATAGTTCCTAAATAACTACGGGGTACATTTCTGTGTTTACATTGGAAACAAACAGAGTAGGCCTGTAGCTTATATATTACTGTGTATGGTGTAAAGTAGTAGGCCTACTTACAGTATGGGGAACTTAAAGGGGACTTCAGCAGCCGGAGGTGGTTCAGGTTCATGTGGACTGACACTGTTGTTACACAGGGTGCTGTCCATTGCTGTTACGGAGTAGCAGAGGTCTACGGGAACCTTTTTATGATGAGGTAGACGATGTTGTGTAAGCGTGAACAGTGAAGGATACGAACACTACATTCACTGAAAAACTTTATTGAGATGAAAATATGATACGATATGGGTAATTTCATAACACAGCACGTCTCTTCTAACGGTAAACTATCTTCCAACAATCTCAACCTGCATCCACAGCTGAGCAGACCTAATACCATAACCACATCTTTCAATACAAAACATCTCTTATAGTGTCCCTGGACAACAGCTCAATAGAAAGACAGTCTCAGCTGCCACTAACAACACTCACTTCATGGTGTGCGGCTCTCAAGGATGGTCACGCTCACGTAAACCGTATTATTAGAATATGTAGTTGGTTAAAAAATACATAGGCTATGGTATAAAATTCCGACATTGTTCCCTTATTCCCTAACTGCACATCTCGTTCCCTTCTACCTACTTGTAGGCTGTGTATCAGTAGCCTATGTAGGATAAATCTCTATGGCTGGTCTACACCCAGTCTTACAAATAAATAGGCTACTTTGAAAGTCAAATGAAGTTATTTATATAGTTTCCTTCTGCTCTTCTTCACCTGTGCCTAAGAGGCCTAAGAGCTCATAAGTGGACCAGGTGTATTAGCACAGTGTATAAAAAGCTCTCTACGAATATACCCCCACGTGTTTGAACAACATGACGCATACAAATCTCTGGTTTAATATAGGCTATTCGGAGAGGAGAAGTGTGACAAACTAATCTTATAACAAAGTAAGTAGCCTAGCTAAAACAACACCCAGCGGCGTCTTCTTGCTCAGTATCACCCAGTTTTGGCAGCAGAAGGACGGTTAGCTCTCCTCCCAGCTCCCGCTCGACTTAGGGATCATCAATACACTGTTTAAATGACACAATACGATGTTCTTTGCAATACCTTCATGCTGACTTGATTATATTGGTGAAAATTTTGATTAAAAAATTATACTAAATTGTTCTCATGTAACACACTTATTTTGATAGCTAATGTGCAATAAAATTATTTTACATAAATATTTTAACAGAAAATAATGGCAGTTCCTTTCCATCTAATGTGACCCAGTGACTCCAAATCAATACCAAAACGTATTATTACACTGGCCAAATAGGACTCACCTCTTCATAATAGATTTTAGAGCTTCTTCTATTTTACAGATGTATTTTTATAGAACATTCATGATTTTTTTCCCAATAGCCTCCATGTGATGTGACCCAGTGACTCCAAATCAATATCAAAATGTATTGTAAAGAGGTGTGTTGTATTTGGCCAGTGTACTAATAATTTCTGGCATTAATTTGGATTCACTGGTCACATTACATGGAAGCTATTATTAAAATTATTACCATTATTTTCTATGAAAATATTTATGTAAAATAAATGAATTACACATTAGCAATCAAAGTAAGTGTACTATATGAGACAGATTTAGTTTGTCCTATACCTTCATGCTGACTTGCCTGTATTAGTGAATATTTTGAATAAAAAATTGTTCCCATACAACACACTTATTGTGATAGCTAATGTGTAATTAATTTATTTGACATAAATATTTTAATAGAAAATAATGGAAGTTTCTTCAGTAACTTCCATCTAATGTGACCCAGTGACATCAAATCAATACCAAAAATTATTACTACACTGGCCAAATAGGACTCACCTCTTCGTATTGGATTTTAGTGCTTCAGCATCATCGGTCTGCATGAAAGCAGCTATTGAAAAAAACATTGGTACTGTGTCATTTGAGCAGCTAGGGCAGAGAGGAGAGCTAACAGTCCTACTGCCTCCTCCTCCAACTTCACCGCGGGGCTTTACACGGCGGAGCTTAAATAGTTGGTGATAAAAATGATCTTAATAGTTTAATATTTGAACAGAGGACCAAAGGATAAGACTCCCCCTCACTCTAAACCTGTTCCAAAGATTTTACCTTTAGCGCACAATGAACCTATATGAAGATTAAATGACACTTAGCCTAAAACAGTCGGCAGCGAAAAGAAAAGTTTATATTAACATAGTGTCAGCGATATGCTAACAATGACCTGTATGTGTGTATATTAAAGATACGAGTCACCCCGTATTAAGTGCTGCAGCTTCTTAGACTGTGCTGGCGTCGCCATGACATGTACACACACACACACACACATACATCGTTTCAGTTAGGAGTCAAAGAAAACAAGGAAGTTGTGCAGATAAATGACCTTTACAAATGTCCTTTTTCCCTGTTGAATAAACTGAAAGTCACTTTTGTCATTGTCATTAGAGGGTCACAGGAGAATTGTCAGAGGCCTTTGAGCTCTCTCTCTCTCTCACACACACACACACACACACACACACACAAACACACACACACACACACTGATAAAAATGGGAACAAGCAGGGATATTAATTGCTGTCTTTTATTATGTCATATTATAAGACCTTTGATGCTTTGGCAATATTTAAATGTTTTACATTCACATTAATCAGCCAGCAGAAGAAGAAAGAAAGAGGGGTGTTTTTCAGTAGCGGTGAGCAAGATATTAGAGAAACCTCTCAGTTAAATGCAGCATCCTTACAAATGACGATATGAGTTGAGTCAGTGTGTCTTTGACACAGTGTAATAGCCTGAACATTATAAACTCAATAGGACTTATTGTAGTGCAGTTTTACTGGTTTGCATTAGATTCTACAGGTGCACCTAGTAACTCAGTGGATATTAGGCATTGTTTTGATAGATAGTCACTCTGACAGTCAGTGACTGTATCCTCATTGTATATAAATGGAACAAATTAGGAATTTGGCAACAATGTCACATTTTGTACACAATTCAAGCCTCCTCTGAAGTCTGATCTGACATCATCTGATTTATTTTGACACTCAGAGTTCCCAGATGTTACTGACTTAGTGTTGAAACATAACAGCAGCAGTGAAACTTCCTTAATGCCTCTGCATTAACTCTCTGTGGCTTTGTCTGTACTGGTCACACCATAAGGCTGCAGAGAAAATAAAATAGCTGCACGAGGATACCAGAGAATATATGAAGGTGGCTCTCAGATAAAGACAGAATCCAAAAAACTATTAGAACCAAACATTATCATGAACCTTATATTAATCAATGTTATTGTTGTTTTTATTTTGGCATCCCAATTTAGCATATTTTTTTAAACTTATGAACATGTGCCGTTCTCTCCAAACAGCATATGCAAATGTACATACATGTGTCATTTCAGAAATATAACAAACAAAGGATTTTAGAAAATATAGAGTAAAATGTTAAAATATCAGCAAAAATACAAGAGCTGACAGGCATAAGCATTAGGTTTCATCTTCATCCTCCTCCTCCTCTAACTCTGTGAAAGAGAGAAAAGATTGAATGAGTTTAATTTATCTTAATGCAAACATAAACACTAATAAAGCAATAATAGGCTAAATAAACACAATAATATAACAGCATACAATATGAGAAATAAACATTATAATAGTGTATATATTTTACTATGGCACACAGATCCGTCCAGGGAACTAAAAGAAGAAATCAGCCTGGTATGATTTTGTTTATCATAAGTCATGACCAAAATATGATTTTGAAAAGGAAAGAAAATGAGGCATTGCCAAAAAGAAGCTCCATAAAACTCCACCTGTGCTATCAGAAAAAGAGTAGACAGTTCTCCGTGAAAATTTTTAATTTTTGAGGTATAACAGGTTTGACCAGCTTCAGACACAGACTCGCTCATTGTCTCAGGTCTTGCTGTTTTTCAGCCTCCTTCTCACACTGTCCAGCCAATCCAAACTCTGTATAGTTGGGTCGTCAAATGACTCCCGGATTGACGCCCATATATGGTTAACTCCTCCTCCTTCTTTTCCTTTTTTCCCCCTTGTTAATCGAAAAAATAACCTGCCCACCTCTTGCTCAGCCTCGCCTACAGGCCTGCACACAAGGACCTTTGAATTATTTTAAACATGGCTTCAGCTTCAGTCTCAGGTCACCTGGGCAGAGCGGAAGAATGGCTGCATAGTACAACATCATAGGTGACACAGGTGAGAAATATAAGCTAAAGCGTTTGTTAAATTATAACATATCGTTACTGTGTTTTATTTGTCATCTTCACTTAGACAGGAAGATCAAAATTATTCCAATCACAACAAAAATATAGAGGATACTAACGTCACTCACTTTATTTATGTGCAACTGACATTGTGCATCAGTGTTATGCTGCATCGCCTAAACAGTGTGCTTTATTGCAGTCCATTGATGGTGTGAGACAGACAGGCAGAGAGCGAGAGAGATGCGCGTACACACACGCTCATGGGGCAGACAGGGAGTGTGCATTAAAAACAACACACTAAAAGAAAGTTTTATTATATATTATATAATAAATATTTATTATATATGGTGTGAGACAGACAGGCAGAGAGCGAGAGAGATGCGCGTACACACACGCTCATGGGGCAGACAGGGAGTGTGCATTAAAAACAACACACTAAAAGAAAGTTTTATTATATATATGGATCCTCTGTTTTTGAAAGTATACAATTTGTACAGCCATTATGTTAACAAATAGAGGAGGTTACAGTTTATAAACACGGTGACCATAAGGTACAGTAGTTCTGGGGTCAGTAATGATCATGTCTTTGTTTCTGAACGTTAAACAAGCCGTCCAACACACAATCAAAACAGCTAATGCAGCAGTGTGTGGTAGGCTTAGAGCCGTGGCTGGAAATAACTCGGCATTTTTAAGCTTTTGTTAATGAAATGGCTTTACAAAAGAATTTAGCTAGAGCATTAATTTGACAGCCTTTCTCAAATAACATTAGATTTAAACAGAGCAGTAAAAATATTCTTTCATTAAGTTTTATTAAATTAATGCAATATCACAACACTTAGACCTATTTAGATTTAAAATAATCAGGTTGTAGCTAAACGGTTGTAATGCACTGCAAAGTGGCTATATACAACAATAATAATAACGGCACACTGATGAACTTGTTTTTCTGCTTCCTTTTAAATGTGTGTGCTTGAATGTTCTTTTGCATGTTCACTCGCGGAGCAATAACTTTCTCACACAACAAACGATCAGAACTCTCTGGATTACTCTCATGTGGTTTATGGCACTTGGACATTGCATTGACTCACATTCATTCCCTGACATTTTGCAATAACCATATTCTTAACCATATGCCTGACCTAAACCAACCTTTTAACATTTGAATGGTTGAACTTTATTGTCTCGAAACTGGTAAGCCCCTATAGCGAGATTGTGTGTTCCCGTGAATAACCAAAGCAAATACACACACAGAGAGAAAGAAAGATACAGAGTTCAGAAGAAGCATCAAGATGACAGTGACTTTGACTTTCGATACCGTCGAGTCGAGGTTAAACCTTTGTATGCAGGCCATGTGTAGCCACGTTGTGACTAAATACTTTAAGGCTTGTCGTATTTTGAAACTAGTGTAATCATTTCGCTAACATTTAGTAAACAAAAATCTGAACATGAGAGCACGGCCATACCCACACTTTCAAATGGCTGGTAGCTAAATGATTCATTTAACTGAACGATATCCTTTCATCATCATGACAACACGACTGTCAAACATCACAACGTGTCATGATATTAGCTACACGGTGTTTAACTTCAAAGTCAGACTGAGAAGGAGGCGGGCAGCGCAGGGCAATATGTTCTACAACGGGGCGTTCAAAAGCTCATTATTAAGTTTAGTTCAAAACAAAACAAAACCAGCTCGTGTTTATTTATTGCAGGCTATAGAATAATATTTTGAAGTTTGCTGGAGACGTATGACTGTAAATAATACACATATCAGGAAACAGTCGTCATATAGAAATTGTGACAATCCGTTTTATACATGGTCTAAAATGTGCTCAGACGTCCCCTCTGCTGCCGCTTCAGGCAGAAGAGGGGACGAAGCATATAGTCCTAATAGGGTTATTGTTGCTTTAAATTCAGAAGCCCCAGTTCTCTGTTACTGTTGTTTTCACACTTTTCTCAATTTTTTGTTCTAGTGGAGTAACAGAAATATTCTTTATTCGTAAAATTTTATTAGCGAAACAGCATATACAGGACTCCTCTGACTACTTCCAAAACAAGTCCACAACTGCATATTGAAAAGGATATATACATATTGAATGGCAGTATTCTTGTAGCCTACTGTGAAGCTTGAAGAAAGAATAAAGAATCTTTCTTTAAAAGTAAGACCTGGATTTATGGACAGTTATAGGTTATTTTAACAAATGAGAAAAAAAAACTTAGAATGGACATAACATCAAAAACTTCATAACGACAAGACTTGTTATATATGCTGTTGCATTACTGTACAGGTAGCCTACACCAGTAACTGCAGACTACTCACGTGAGCTCAAATACTCGTTGATGTATTTGACAGTGGCCATCCTCCTGTGGTGGAGCGCGAGCTGTCCGGCGGTGTATCCCAGATAGTTGGGCGTCCAAGGGTTCGCGGTGCGTTCGATCAGCAGCTGGACCACCTCCAGATGGCCCTCCATGGCGGCCAGGTGCAGCGGCAGGTTACCTTTCTCATCCACGAGGTTCGTATCTGCCCCGCCATCCACCAGCGCGCGCACAGAGTCTATGAATCCCTGGCGTGCGGCGTCGTGCGTCACGGTGAGGCTAAGGACCGGGTCACGTACGTTGGGGTTTGCCCCCGCCGCGAGAAGAGCCTCAACCACGGCGGTGTTCCCCAACATCACCACCTGCACAAAGACAGACGGAGGAGGAAAACAAGCAGATGAGGGAGATGGTGGATGAGAAGAAATGAGTAGGTCGAAACATAGGCCTGTAGGCTACAACCTAACCATAATAGGCTAATAGCCTTTAAGGCTATTATTTATCACTAGCTTATTATAGACTATTAACCCTGTACTGCATACCATTTGTCCCTCATCACTCCTCCCACATTTAATTTTTATTCCTCCTAATGAAGTGCAGGAGTAGGTATGATGTAGGCTATGGGGGGACTGCATGGTCTGAGTGGAAGGGAAGATACATTTCACAAACATATGTACATGTGTATTTGAGTATTTGATAGGTTTTTGAGAAAATAATATATATAAAATATATATATTGTGCAGTTAGGCTACTTTTCAAAGTAGTATTGTGCTTAATGGACTTGTAATGTGATGTAAAATGAAGGTCTTGGTCAATGTTTTTTTATGAACATATCGACTGAAATTCACAGGCAATGGACACAGTGACATTCTATGTCTGTTATAAAATATAAAATTATAAATATATAAATAAAAAATATAAATATAGATCTAAATATAAAATTATACTTTCTGCACAATCTGTTACAATTATTAAAACTGTGCTTGCTCTGAACAAATACTTTATAAAAACAAATAAAAAGAGTGCTTATTTCTAATGTATTTTACCCAATAAATGTACTGTAAACTATCAGATTTTCCTTGGTGTTTTACTACCCTACATGGATATGAACTCTGACCCCCAGAGTGACAATTTTGATCATTGATACATTATCAGAGCCTCAATCTTCCAAAAAAATGTTTTATGAAAAACTATAATGTGTGCAGTAGAGGGTTAACATGGTCTGTACCACATATCACATTCACACTGGATGGCAGAACTGCGCATTAAAGTAACTAAGCATTCACACACACGGGAGCAATTTGGGGTTCAGTGTCTTGCCCAAGGACACTTCGACGTGTGGGCGAGGGGAAGCCGGGATCGAACCGCCCGATTGATGGACGACCCGCTCTACCACTAAGCCACAGTCGCCCCGTACTAAGCCAAAGTCGCCCCATTAATAGATTAGTGCGATAGTAATAATGGTCTATTAACAATTGGACACTATCAAAAAGAGACCAAGGGGTGATGTAGCTTTTTTCAACATTGAAACAAAATTAGAGCTGCATATGAAATGTGATTTATTATTAAGACGAAGAGACTAAAAAGACTCCACTGCAGTGATCATTTTAAGATACCCTTATTATTATTACTATTACAATCATTACTAGTACTGTTAATAGTAATATGAGTATCACTATTAGTGACTTTTGCCAGTATATGACTTCTATGCAAACTGTATTAGAAAAAATCTAGGCCTGTATAAATCCAAGCAGGGACAGGCATATTGTGTAACTAAGAGAGCCCCACAGCCACCATTTTCTCAGCACCACCATTTTGTCATTCCTTTCTCTCACTCCACCAGTAACCTTCAAATTCAATTTTGCTTTGTAGCATGCATTTCCTTTATTACAATAATACTAAAATGGGCTTATTCGTTGTTATATCTCAGTAACTTCTTTCTCAGGATCTAGTGCAAAATCTATGCTCAAACTACATTAGGTTGTGATAAAATAACATCTTCTCGTTCCATAAAAAAACCTCAGATGTATTCATATTAATCTACACTTTTATAATAATCTGAGATGAAATAATTTATAACAGCAAAACTGTGAATTTCAGAATGATTTTGGTAAGCTATGTAGCCATTTTGTTTGACTTAGTGTATCCAGATGCTACAAAGACCAAACTCTTCTCTGCCATCTGTCCAGAGATTTCTTCATTTGAAACGATTTATATCTATTTAGACTATTTAATTTTATGTAATGATGATAACAAAGTCTATTTGAAGATAAAATGTGACTAGGCCTTATATCCTGTACAACAGTACACAAAAATAAGGAAGTCAAACATGCTACTTGTCTCACTAAAGTAAAAAAATAACATAAAAAGATATATTTTTCCAAGTTCACTTTCACAAACTAATTTGAAAGCGGATTATACTAACCTGCAGTGCAGTTCTCGTGTATTTATTAAATCCATTAACATCTGCTCCATTTTCCAGCAAAAACAACACTTCAGGTAGCTTTCCACTGGCAGAGGCATTGCAGAGCTTGTCAGCTAGTGACGTGTCAGCCATTCTTGTAAAAAATATAAAGAGATAGAAGCCAAGGTTTTTGAAGGGCTGTGTGGAAAAAAATGTAGAATCCAGGAGGCAGTCTGGTCAAGTGTATATCCTAGGCACCACCCTCCTACCCTTACATCATACATGGGCTTGACCTACCAAAACCTATCAAAGACCAATGCTATGAAAAAAAAAACATAATAAGAGCCATGTCTCACTGGAACATTTTACCATGCTTTATATTTCAAGAATCTACAGCAAAAGCTTTTAAGAAGCAGCTAAAGAGGTTCTTGAAGACAGGCCTGCAAAATAAATAAGTACAAAAGGCTTCCTTTGATTTGTTGTTTTTTTGTTTGTTGCTATATGGATGTTTAGATGAACTGAGATTATTATTGTTGTTTTGTTTTTGTATATTTTTGTAATATTGATTGGTGAGGAACAATAGGGACTATTTTGTATATATATAAGGCATGAATAACTAATACAGTTTCCTGTTTCAGCTTCTCTCCCATGCTGAAAGACTAAACAATGATATGGTTATGGATTACTTTTTACTTTTACCCAGCAAGAATTTGCAGATGTGCATTTTACACAATGATAGGCGAGTTATGAAACTTCACTTTCACATCTTATGGCATCAATATTTTCGTGCCCAATCAGTATCGAGACCAGTCAATAAGTCCCCCTAGCTCTATGATCTGCACAATGTTATCTCCAAATTCAAATGGATCAGTAGCCAATTACTTTAAAATTTTCTACATGCTCCTATAAAGTTATGTTAGTTATGCAATTCAGCTCCAAAGCATATTCTGCTACATCTGAGTGACTGGCATACTCATTTTTGATTTTGTTTGTGGTATTGTGCGTAATAATTATGTGGAAACAATGTAAAAACAACAATTATTTTCCCACATATTGAGAGAGCACTATCTCACAGCATGGTCTTGTGACCCGATTTTTTTTTTTAGCGGCTGATTTGGGGGAGATGCTGAATTTAATATTTAACTAGATATCTTAATGTGTTTCTGTCTTCCCACAGAAGCAACACATATTTACAATAGGCTAAAACATTTTTGTATACATAGGATATAACCTACCTGCAGCTATAATAACTTTAGTAGTCCAAGCTTAAATTTGTAGGATTGATGTTTGAAAAAAACCCTTACTTTAAATATGATTAAAACCGTAACACAAGCCTTCCTCCATGTAACTGGTCATTGGGTGCCATCCTACCGAGCCGAACGCTGAAAAAGCAACACAAAATTTCAATAACAACAACAACAACAGAAAAATAAATGCATTTACATAAAATGGTTACATCTACGCATATTATCAAGAGATGTGATGTCACTTCCCGCTCATTTTCAAAAGATTTTGCCAACATGTAAAAAGTGCGTTTCTGTATTCGGCTGCCATCCTGTTATAATGTCAGCATGCAAACTGAGAGATTGAGAGAGGACAGCCAATCAGCACGAAGATCACACAATCACGAGATTCATTTGATTTTCAAAAGTAAACATACCGAATTCGATGATCCTCCATGAACAACTGTCACAACGATGTCCGATTGAATTTCTTTCAAAATTTGGTACAGGCTAAATATCCAAACACAGCTTAGCTCCTGATTAAATATCGTCACTGACACCACAAAGCATGGTTCATCTGAAGTGTAGATTGAGCTGTAGGAGGCAGGATGTTCGCCTTTACAGCTTGACTGAGTAAATAATTTGAAATACTTACCAAAAAAAGATGAGATGGCGTGATTGGATAGAGCTAAATGATAGGCGGGAGCTTTGGAAAAGAAACCATGATGCTGTAACAACGCAACGTTGATAAAGGTGCCCGCATTCATCACTGCCATATGGAGATTTTATGCCAGAGAACACCGTCACATTGTAGCATATTGATATAATCAGTGAGCCTTACTTTATCTGTATTTATAATTTCCAGTGAAAGAGCAAGAGAGGCTTTTTATAGGCTAGTGTCATCGGGTATCTTTCAGTTTCCTTTCATCATGCCGCCATCTAGTGATGGGACTTTATATAACCTCAAAGCCTGGTTAGGTGTCTGCTGCGGCGCTGAAGTCAGGTGTGTAGGGATTCACTGTGTACTCACATAAAGAATTCATGCGTCACCCTTCACGCAGGAACTAGTAGTGCATGAGGATATGCGCACTGACAGGATTTATACATCAAGCCTACACAGACCTTTGCTAATGAGATTTAGTGTCATATACTGTAGCCTATAACACTGCGGAAACAGGTAATAGGTAATAATAAGGTCAAATCAGGTCATGTGACTGATGTTCTCAGGTGTAATCGGTCAATAGGCTGTTAAGATACGCAACATGGTGCGTATAGTTGCTGTGAGTAAAGACCCAAAATTTGGTTTTGCGCTTATTCGGTGCCGGAGGTGGAACACGCTTTGTCCAGTCAAGGACAAACAGGCACTTGTCGTCACACGCATTCATAGTTGCGGGAATTAGAAATCCTCTTGCGCTATCGACTGACATTTGAGCGCATCAGTCGCGTTTGTTGTCTGCGCAAATGGAAAAATCAATACTTTTCAGTCCTCCAATTGTCCGTAGGCCAATTATTATCTGTCCGAAGATATAGAATGCTCTAAATGATAAAACAAATTACCGCGACAGACATAAAGAGATTTACACTGGTTCATCGTAAAACTGTAGGTTATTGTTTGTTCCATCACCCTGGTGCTGCATCTGATCGGGGACCTGTCTCTTGCTAGGCCTACATTCATGTACCCTGTCCTATTTCTTCTCTCGCTCCACTGCCATGTCCATCATCGTTGGCTTGACCCTGTCTTCCCTAACAGGGTAGATTGTTTATTTTTGTGCCACTACTGATAGCTGAAGGGCACGTGACTCAGGGGCCACTGGGGTTTATGAATCAAGGTAACAGGCATAGGGCCTATGTCTGCTTTTGCGCACACACTCTCGATTTGTATGCATTTGCATCATGTCATCCAGACTGTCCCCTGTCTTCTGACCTGCTGCAGCATTGGATCAGTGGCTCTCAAAAGTGGGGTGAGAAGGACCACAGACAACATTAGGCTACTCTGACCTCAACGCCTACATTTAGACTATAACAGGCCTGTAAAAGCTCTGGAGTCCTTTGGGACAAAATCACATTAAGTCAGGGACCTCGTGCTGAAAGTATGTGGAAAACCCTGGCTTACAGAATATTAAATATGTAGCCCATAGTGTACATTTTTAGCTACTGTAAAGGTACGCTGCCCAAGACAAGATAACCTGAACCTACAAACTGAGCAGACGCACTAAGTGTTTAAGCACAGAGTGAAACGAAGCTTCTAAGCATATTGATATGGGGAAAGGAAATATGGTCTAACGTCTTTTCAGTGCCGATAGCATGAAAAAGACAGACGGTCATGTTTATATAGCAACAGAAAAGTCAACTGTAAGTAACGTTAGCAAGCTCACGTCCTCGGCTCGAGTTTTTACAACATCTGCAGCCACTTTACGTCAGCCGTAAAGCAATGGACTAGATGACAATAATGATATGCGATAACTGAGCACTGTAACGTTACTTTACAGAATTTTGACTATCGGAAGAGGTTAAATCCCGATAAAGTTTGATATTTCCAATTTGCCAACTTCTCACTCGTCGCCACGTCTAAGCAAAGTATTTTATTAACACTCCGTGTCCCTCTGTGAGGCGAGAAAGCGACGAGAGCCAGTGGAAGAAGAATTGCTTTTAGCCAGTCATTGCCATGGCCTCCGAAAGCGGCGATAGCAACATGGATAGAGAAATGATTCTGGCCGACTTTCAGGTGTGTCTCTTTTGTATGTCCAAAATATTTGATTCAGTAGTTAGTAATCTGTTTGCCGTTGTTGAATTACCTTGGGCCACTGTCAACAACAGTACACACGACCTGACTGGCGTCGTAAACAGCAGACCTGAGCAGAGCTTTGCTTTCTGTGGCTAGCACACTGAGCTAACAAACAGACAGCTTGCTAACTGATTCTGAAGGCAGTTATTAGCTGTAAGCTCGCTAACTAGATAACGGCTGCCCAAAGCTGACAATCTAAAGAGTGGAAACATTTGTGTTTTGCGCTGGTTACAAGTTTGCTTGCTTGACAGATAACAACGATCTAGTTAGCTAAAAGGAGAGCTACGGCGCTCACGTAAACTGTCAACTTGTTTACACACTGCCAGTTGTCCTGTCAGGTTTTTAAATACTCGTTAGAAACAGTGTACCCCTTGAAGGTACCAGATTTTTAGCACAATTTGCAGGTAGGATAGTATATTTTGATGGTGAGAATATTCAGGCTACCAAATTATGCTTCCCCTCCAAATTGGCAGTAATTTAGCATCCTGTTTGGGTGGTTATCATGCTTATTGACATCAGTACTAAATATACATCCTTCCTCTAAAATGTACACTTGGAAAATTAACCGTGGACCTTCTCTTTGATGGTGTCCCTCTCATGGGTTTGTTATTGTAGCCTTGTGTTCACTTTAATAATATTTGACTACAGGCCTAACCAGTGCTAGTTTTGTTAGCAAACAAGTTTTCCACTCTTAACTAATTTGAGTTGGATGTTAGGTTAGGGTGAGAGTGGATATGTCATTCATTCAGATTAGAATAGGCCACGATAGATGTATTGTTTAGTTAGGCCATTGATGGCCAAAGCCAGTTCATAGGGCTCAAATCAATTTCAGAATTAATTCCAGTGTGTTTACGCAGGTTTACACACTGTTTCTGTTAAGTTTCTAAAGGAGACACCACACTTTAAAGTTGTGTCCTGTATCCTTGCGACCCATACAGTGCTGTAATGCTCAAACCACAAGGTAATACTTGTAATTTCCTAATGTTTGAGCTGATCATTTTCTCTACCTTTGCAATGACTGTTGCAGCTTCACGAGATTGTGTTTCAGACACGAGATCAGATATAATCAGAAACTTGGGGTAAGGTATCCTAAAGTGTTACATGATTACTGGGGAGTCTGATTAAGCATTGTGTCAGTGATGCTGCATGAGACAGATGCTGTGCATATAACAAAAACTGAATTAAAAAATGACGTTAAAGTAATGAAATCATAATAGCAGTGATATATACCGAAACAAACATGCACTACATGATAGATATATCAGATGCACAAAAACATAAATGCCAGCAGACACCAAAAACAAATAAGTCAAAGACATAGAGACTGGAGCCTTATGCTCCACAAAACCAAAGATGACATGAATATGACATTGTTTGCCAGGTATTTTACAGCTCTGTTCAATAAAGAGGTTGTAGACTTCTAAGCAAACAAAAAAAAGACTTGAAAAATGTAATGATTTCACAGACATTTTGTCTGCATGAAACAAAGTCTGTTGGCTGTTTTTACAGATTTACCCAGTATTTTGATTACGTTCTCAGTTTGTTATCATTAATGTAAGATTCTTGAAATTGTCCACTCATTCATACATTTGACCTTTAATTGTAGCTGGCAGATGGGTAACATTGCACCCCTACCTAAATAAAATGATCATATCCTTGATTTTACTGGTGTTTACTTTTAAATAATGGTCATCACACAAGTTAATAAACTCATCCGTAACAGGTCTTGTTTCCTGCCCTGAAAGTAAACTTCGATTAACAGTATCATCTGCATATTTCAGGATATGCCTGTTTCTCTTGGTATACATTATAAAAGAAAGCGGACATAAAACACAACCCTGGAAAACCAGTGGATCAGTAGCAAGTGTCTAAAAATACATTTACTCAGGCTCTGTGTTCTCCCTGACAAAATATCCACAATCCAACCAATAATATTTGGATCAAGGTTAAAATGATTTAAAAGCTTTTCTGTGAAAAAAAAAGTCAACAGCCAGTAATAAATCCAAAAATTGAAGGCTATCATGTTTTACAGATGTTTTGAAACTAGGTGTTTTATAAATGTGGGTAAGCAGAGTAGCAGTTGCATCATCAACTCCTAAACCTGCCCTCTAGCCAAACTGCATATTGTCTTATTGAGTCCTTTGTCCAGCTTCTGATGATGATTTCATGACTAAAAAAGTTAAGGTTACTGCTCTAAAATCCTTCAACCATTTGGGTGTTCTTGTCTTTGGCACAGGTACAAATACATACTGTTTCCTTAAGGTGGGAACCACATAGCAGAAGATGTTGCTCAGGTTTTAAGCAATGTTTCTAAAGGTTTATCTGGCTCTGGGCCTTTTTTGCTCTTGCACAACACATTTTTAATACTGCTTGTGTCAAAGGTCAAAATTGTCATCATTTTATCAGAGAATGTGTTTGATTCTGTTACAAGGATCAGTCTAAAAAAGGAAATGAAAGGCATAATTTGGGTTGTCTGCCTTATTTTACACTTCAGGAAGAATACAAATAGATCAATCTAAGATATTGGAATATTGGAATTGGTGTATCCTGACCCCCTTTGCAGTATTAATCCTTTCATACTATGAAGAACATATTTTGTTTTGCTTGCTTTGCAAGGGTCAAGAGTCCAATGCATTTCTCTCTTGTAATTCCTTTTTCTTTGTTTTTTCCTCTGACAGGCTTGCACTGGAATTGACAACATTGCAGAGGCAATCACTCTGTTAGAGCTTAATAACTGGGATTTAGTGGTAAGTTCATTATCTGTAGGCTTTGGGCTTTGCTCTTTGACAGACAGACTTAGTCCATCTAGAGAACAGGTTCAATAGGGCAGTTAACACCCAATAACACACACTCTGTGTAATTTCTGTTATGGCCATTTCTTCAGTTTACCCAGTATGTTTTGTTAAGAAGGTGGCAAGACTGCCCCCCTCAGTGCGGTGACTGTGTCCTGAGAAGTGTGGTAGCGTGAATGTTGAGTTGAGACACTTTGAGAAAGAATCTGTTCTGCCAAGTTTGTATTAACTCATGATGAGTCTGAAAAACAAGGAGCCCTTTACCATGCAGTGCATATTGGAAAGGGTCAGTCTATATTTAGACTGATGCTGGCAGGAGTTTAAAGCAGGCGGCAGCAGCAGCAGCAGCAGTCCAAGCAGTGGCAGGACAGACAGTGGGGCCTGGACTCACTGCACCTGTAAATCTGATGACTTGCAGTTCCTCTGCAGTAGCTGGTAGTTTTTGTAAACATTTACAACAACAAATCTGCTATGTGTGCCTGTGTGTTACTGAGCAGTGTTTCCCCCAGGATATTGTTTAGCAGAGCAAGAAAGTGTTTAATCCACCCAGATCCTGATGTATCTCGTCTTGTGATCAGTTTAATTAGTAAATGACAGTCTAAACAATAGATACATTCATTAATTATGGCATGTGCGTGTGAAATAATGCCTTTGCTCTTTTCCCCTGAATGTTAATATTTGATTTCATATGAACTGGAGGTGGTTTTTATTGAGATTGCCCGAGGTAAAAATATGCAAAAATAAAACATAAAAGAAACATCCAAAGAACTTCTCAAACCACTCCTACAGTATAATCCACTCCTCTGCTGCCCATGTGTATGGTCAGTATGCTCCAAAACATCATGTTTTTGCCAAAGTATGGCTAAATTGGCTAAACTGTTTCCATTTCAATCCTTTCAATGCAGATTAGAGTGCCTATCTAATGCTCTTCAATTTGTCAATCTGTCCTAGCTAGCTATCATTAGCTCTCTCGACCAACCCACCAGTTATCTTCGTTGGTCTGAATTCCTGTTGCAGTTTACTGATGAGCTCCCGGCATGCCACTCAAACAGTTACTTCTTAAACAACAAAACATAAACATAATACATAAACAAAACACCAGACCCAAACAGCATATTATCACCTGATACATTTTTGTTTACTTTGTATCTTCATGTGATACTGTAAACTTGTATCTATAGGACTATAGCCTCTTTTCTCCGTAAAGAAGCAAACCATAAACTTCGTACAGGCACTTTTGAAGTCTACAATGGGTGTTTGATACTCAAAGGATAGAAGTTTGGTATTCTAAATTGATATCTGAGCACAACAGTATTGTGAAAGATAAAATATATGCCTTTGTCAAAATGTATGTATTTCATGTAGCCTATACCCAAACCTGTTTGTACTACAGAACAATATATTGTAGCTTTTAAAAGCTAGATGCCTTCTTTGCAGCAGGTATTTTGACTTTGAGAGTAGAAAAAGCACAGGCGTCACTAATTACATTAACAGTTTCTACGTTCTATTCAAATGTCCCAGTAAGCCACTGGGACCTTGTGACAGTGTCACCGTGAACCAGAAATACCAGGACCCTGAAACTGAAGCAGCTAAATGGAATTCAGCCATCATTCATTTTATTATATACACATGTGCTTTTCCTACTGTGACATGTCAGATTGTCCTCCATGAAAAAGGCCTATCCTCTCCTTTTTAAATTTACATATACCATTGCACATTGATAATCAATAGAAGCAATGGGCAGAAACTATGATCAAACAAGTATATTCTTACCTCAAAACAAACAAAATAATTAGCAAAAGAACAAGCACAACTAAACTGAAAAGTGAAATCTTCAGTGACCAAAGACTCCTGTTCAGTACTGCATTGGAGTATGTTTAGTCCTGATAAGTGCTGCAACAGCTTGTGGCACTTTACCAAAAAGGAATTTTATGTCTTCCTGGTAAACTGATCATGCAGACAACAGTACTTTACAAAGATGATGACAGCATTAGAGGTAGGGCTGCAGCTACCAGTTATTTTAGTAATTGAGTATTCTACCGATTATTCCATCGATTAATTGAGTAATTGAATAAGAAATACTTTTGCTTTATTAAAGAGCAATATAATAAATATGCAAAAGAGAGATAATAAGACAGGTCTCTTAAAATGAGCAAAACCAATTGGTTTTGTACATAAGCCTTTACTGTCTTCTTTGTGGCTTTTGTAGGAGGCAAAAACGAGTGGACAGGAACTGTGACTATCATAATAAATAACATGAATGAAGCTCAGGCTTTCACGAATTGCCCGCAGCATTTTATTTTCTGTGGTTAAAATCTTGAACAAAACCTAGCTAACTTAGAGACATCTAGCCACCACATTGATTTACGTTGTTAACTAGCCATTACATATAGCCATAATTAACGTAGCCTACATTCTATATTAGCCTTTATTTACCTTGTGTCGGGTCCGCTCTGTGGACTGGATGCATCGACTGTAACATTATGCTTTCTGCTGAGATGCTGAAGCATAGGCGTTGTGCTATTGTGGTAGGCTACTTCAGTTTTACAATAGACACACTGTACAGAGTTTTCGTGGACACTTTCTGTCGCTTTCTCTGGCCTGTCTCTTCTCTGTGCCCCTCGCTATTTTCTCTCTCTTCCACCTCTTTGTAATCTGCGCTGTCAAATCACACCAAAGACGTTATGAACCGTCTCTGATCACACTCAGCATAAGCGCATTGTGCGACAGTAATAATCATCCGTACGAAACACAGTGCACTGTATGTAGTTATATGGATTAAACGAAGCTTCGAGGCAAATAATTTGAATCGATGATTTTTAGTAATCAAGTTACTCAAGTTACTCAAGGAATTGTTTCTGCGCTAATTAGAGGTCAGCCATAAGATATTAAGTGGAATTGAGAGGATAGTGGTGTCCATGTCATTAATTTCATTGATGCTTAAAGGTGCCCTCACAGGTTTCACACTATTCCACTGATCAACAGGTAGCGATAATTTGCCAAGATATGCAGCAATGCATCAACAAAGGCAGGGAAGAAGAAGACTGCAAGCAAATAAACATGGATGTAAACAATGTAGGATTTAAAATGAAATAAAAATCGGCTTTGAAAATGTTTTATGAGGAAGAAAATGCATTCAACATGTTTGTTAGACCCCCAAGAATACACCAAATGTGTTTTAGTGGGAAACACTGAATGTAAACATACTTTTGTTTGTTTACAAGAAAACTCCATAGGGCACCTTTTTAATTATTTATTTATTTATAATAATTTCTTGAACCTT